>NC_056059.1:63905635-64208665 GCF_016772045.2 Ovis aries | reverse complement strand
GAAGAAATATAAATGGTTAACAAAAACATTTTAAACCTCAATGGTAATTCATTTAAAACAATAATAATAGCAAACCTCCTCCAGTATATCAAAATGTTGAATCGTGTACTTAGTCTTGTCTGACTCTTTGCAACCCTGCGGACTATAGCCCACCAGGCTCCTCTGTCCATGGGCTTTTTCCAGCAAAAATACTGGAGTGGGTTGCCGTTTTTTCCTCCAGAGTATCTTCTTGACCCAGGGATCGAACCCACATCTCCTGTGTCTGTTGCATTGTAGGTGGACTCTACCCACCAAGCCATCAGTGACGCCTAGGCCAAGTGCTAATATGAAGTGCTTAATACATATGGACTCATCGAATTATCATAATAAATTTTTGCAGTGTACATATATTACTCTCTTTTTATGAATGAGGGAACTGTGATGAAGAAAAGACAAGTAATTTGCACATCTTGTGATAGAAGACAAAGCTGGCATGTTAAACTGGATAGTCTTCCTCCAGAGCAAGACTCCAAACATACATATTTAACAATCAAGATTATGCTATTTTCCCCACATATCTGAGTGTTTCGCCAGTGGCTCAGTGGTAGAGAATCTGTCTGCAGTGCAGGAGACATACAGGGGACTCAGGTTCAGTCCCTGGTTCAGGAAGATCTCCTGAAGAAGGAAATGGCAACCCACTGCAATATTCTTGCCTAGAAAATCCTATGGACAGAGGAACTTGGCGGGCTACACAGTCCATGGGGTTGCAAAACAGTTGGACATGACATAGCGACCAAACAACAACAACCACATATTTGATATCTAATCAATTATGACATGCAGAGAAAAATAAATTCATGTTTTCAATATTTGATAAAGTTATTTTGTTGTTCAATCACTAAATTCTGTCCAACTCTTTGCAACCCCATGGACTGTAGCATGCCAGGCTCCTCTGACCTCCACTGTCTCCCAGAGTTTGCTCAAACTCATGACCATTGAGTCAGTGATGCCATTCAATTATCTCATCCTCTGTTGCCCCCTTCTCCACCTGTCCTCAATTTTTTCCAGCATCAGGATCTTTCCCAAAGTGTCAGCACTTCACATCAGGTAGGCAAAGTGTTGGAGCTGCAGCTTCAGCATCAGTCCTTCCAGTGAATATTCAGGGTTTTCCTTTAGGCCTGACTGGTTTGATCTCCTTGTTATCCAAGAGACTCTCAAGAGTCTTCTTCAGCCCCACAATTCGAAGGCATCAATTCTTTGGCGCTCAGCCTTATTTATGGTCCAACTCTCACATACATTTGTGACTACTGGAAAAACCATAGCTTTGACTATATAGATTTTTGTTGGCAAAGTGATGTCTCTGCTTTTTAATGGAGAGACAAACCTGTCTAGGTCTGTCTAAGTTTTTCTTCCAAAGAACAAGTGTCTTTTAATTTCATGGCTGCAGTCACCGAGCTCAAGAAAATAAAATCTGTCAGTGATTCTACATTTTCCCCTCCTACTGATATGACGTGGCATAACCAATGCCACAATCTTAGTTTTTTTAATGTTGAATTTCAAGCCAGCTTTTTCATTCTCCTCTTTCACCCTCAAGAGTCTCTTTAGTTCATCTTCACTTTCTGCCATTAGGGTGGTGTCCTCTGAATATCTGATGTTGTTGATATTTCTCCCCACAATTCTGATTTCAGTTTCTTATTCATCCAGCCGGGCATTTGGCATGATGTACTCTGCATGTATGTTAAAGAAGCAGGGTGACAATATACAGCCATATCATTCTCCTTTCTCAATCTTGAACCAGTCATTTTTTCCATGTCCAATTCTAACTGTTGCTTCTTTATCTGCATACAGGTTTCTCAGAAGATGGGTTTGGTGTTCTGGTACTTGCATCTCTCTAATAATTTTACACAGTTTGTTGTGATCCACTCAGTCAAAGGGTTTAGTTCAGTCTATGAAGCAAAAGTAGAATCCCTTGCTGGAATCCCTTGCTTTCTCCTCAATCCAATGAATGTTGGCAATTTGCCCCCTGGTTCCTCTGCCTATTTGAAATCCAGCTTAGACATATGGAAATTCTTGGTTCATGTACTGCTGAAGCCTAGCTTGAACAATTTGCAGCATATCCTTGCTAGCATATGAAATAAGTGTAATCGTATCATTGTCTAAACATTCTTTGCCATTGCCCTTCTTTGAGATTGGAATGAAAACTGACATATTCTGGTCCTGTGACCACTGCTGAGTTTTCTAAATTTGCTGACATATTGAGTGCAGCATTTTAACAGCATCATCTTTTAGGATTTGAAATAGCTCTGCTGGAATTCCATCACCTCCACTAGGTTTGTTCATAGTAATGCTTCCTAAGGCCCACTTGACTTCACACTCCAGGATGTCTGGCTCTAGATGAATGACCAAACCATTGTGTTTATCTGGGTCATTAAGACCTTTTTTGTATAGTTCTGCATACTCTTGCCACTTCTTCTTAATTTCTTCTGCTTCTGTTAGGTCTTTATCAATCTGTCCTTTATCATGCCCATCCTTTCAGGAAATGTTCCCTTGATAGCTTTAATTTTCTTGAAGCGATCTCTAATCTTTCCCATTCTATTGTTTCCTCTATTCTTTCGTCATTCATTTCAGAAGGCCTTCTTATGTTTCCTTGCTATTCTCTGGAACTCTGCATTCAGTTGGGTACATCTTTCCCTTTTTCCCTTGCCTTTTACTTTTCTTCTTTCCTCAGCTATCTGTAAAGCCTCCTCAGACCATCACTTTGCCTTCTTGCATTTCTTTTTCTTTGGGATTGTTTTGGTCTCTGCTTCCTGTAAAATGTTTCAAACCTCCATCCGTAGTTTCAGGCACTCTGTCTACCAGATCTAATCTCTTGAATCTATTTTTCACCTCCACTGTAATAAGCATAGCACCATAATCACCACCTCCAGTATGTCACCACCATAATCAAAGGATTTGATTTCATAAGTGTTTTTAATATTAGATAAAATTTTAGATATTAAGTGCCAGTATAAAGAGTCAGATAAGACTAATAAAAAACCTCAAACTCCAAGAAACTTGACTTTTTATATTTTATGCTGGCATAGAAATCAATGTTGATTGAATCCAGTCTAATCTCACTTAGAATCATCATCTCTTTTATCATCTCTAACAGTTCTATTTATTCTGCAAATGTCTACATCCAGCCATTCTGAGAAATTAACAACAGTAAAAATCATTCTCAACCAAACAGTAAAAATCACTCTCAACCAAAGAACAAAAAGGAACATAGAGGGGGAAAATATTCCAATTCAATGTAAGCTTATATTTATGTGAAAGGTTAAGATAAATCTTTCAATTCAACTGCCTTTGGGACCCAGAGAATTCATGAATATACATGACACACATAAAGACCACTTGTCACATTAACCATGACATTCACCATTTCTGGGACAGTTTGGTGATATTTAAAGGCTGAGTAGTAACTTTGAACGTGAGTGTTTAGGAAAGTTCCTCACAAGCCTTAATTTCTGGGCTTTGTTTGCTTGCTTGGGTCTGGTTCTGGTTATCACTGTCCTCCTTTCAAATTGCGCTGCATGTGCGCTCACTCATGTCTGAGTCTTTGTGACCCTTTGAACTGCAGCGCCAAAGAACTGATGCTTTTGAACTGTGGCGTTGGAGAAGACTCTTGAGAGTCCCTTGGACTGCAAGGAGATCCAACCAGTCCATTCTGAAGGAGATCAGTCCTGGATGTTCTTTGGAAGGAATGATGCTAAAGCTGAAACTCTGGTACTTTGGCCACCTCATGAGAACAGTTGACTCTTTGGAAAAGACTCTGATGCTGGGAGGGATTGGGGGCAGGAGGAGAACGGGACAACAGAGGATGAGATGGCTGGATGGCATCACCGACTCGATGGACATGAGTTTGAGTGAGCTCTGGGAGTTGGTGATGGACAGGGAGGCCTGGCGTGCTGCAATTCATGGGGTCACAAAGAGTCGGACACGACTGAGTGACTGAACTGAACTGAACTGACCTGCAGCCTGCCGGGCTCCTCTGTCCATGGGACTTTTCAGGCAAGGATACTGGAGTGGGTTGCCATTCTCTTCTCCAGGGGATCTTCCCAACCCAGGGCTCAAACTTTTGTCTCTTGTGTCTCCTATATTGCACGCTGATTCTTTACCACTGAGCCATCAAGGAAGCCCTTCCTTTCAAAACCACAAAGCAAAACACAGCTCAGGGAACTCTGCAGCAGCCAGCATGGGAGGGGAGTTTGGGGGAGAATGGATACATGTATATATATCGATAACTCCCTTTGCTGTCCACTTGAACCTATCACAACATTATAAATCAGCTACACTGCAGTACAAAAAATATTAATAAAAAAAGAAAAAAATGAATCCTAGATTTTTCTCCTATCTTTAGAAAAATCTGTCCATCTTGGATATGTTGTTTTCTGCTTTGTCTGAGAGTCCTTATCTGATATTTAGTTTTCCCACATAGCTCCTAAAGACTAAAGAAGAAGGCAAATTTATATAATTTGGTTAGATAATGTGAATGATCAGTGAAATAAACCTTACACTCTCCCAGTAGAGAAAGGCAACTAAAGGAACTATCTACATTATCATAACCAAATGTAAATTGGTGGTTATATGTGACAAAGTAAAAATATACATTACTTTCTCGTGCCAAAAGTTCATAGCTGGTGCCAAAGTAATGTGTCTTCACTGTTTCCTGGGAAGTAGAAAGACAAACCAAGCCATACCTCCTTGACCTTGTATGTTTCTAACTAAAAAATGAATTGCCAATACTAAGTTGATAGCAAGGTGAGGAGTTTTCACATTGAACTTATGGGGGAGAAAAAAACTCAGCATTGCTTGGGATAGAAAATCTGGGTTCTATTCTTTGAACTATCCAAATCTTGGCCAAGTCGTATAACCGAGCAAGGTGTCTATTTCTTCATATATAAAAGAAGGTGGCTGATCTCTATCAAGTTTCCAGAAACTTTAACCCAATCAACTACTTCTGTAGAGAATAAAGAACAGCTCCCACTCTTTTCATTTATTATTAAAGGTACACAAGTATGTAACCAAGAGCTCTTTTCTAGCTGCATGCAAAACTCTACCAGCCGAGCCACCAGGGAAGCCTGTGCCTTACCTTATTTACCAGTAAAAGGGAGGTGATATTTACACCTCCACATGGGGTTATTGTGAGGACTGAATGTGTTCATGAATACAAAAGTTTTAAAAGTAATGCTTCACATATTCTGTGCTTAATTAAGATCAGTTGATTTGTATTAACCCCATTTTAAGATGAGAAAACTGAGGTATATGAAGGTCATACACCACCAGGGGCTTCCCTGGTGCTGCTGCTACTGCTAAGTCGCTTCAGTCTTGTCCAACTCTGTGCGACCCCATAGACAGCAGCCCACTAGGCTTCTCTGTCTCTGGGATTCTCCAGGCAAGAATACCGGAGTGGGTTGCCATTTCCTTCTCCAATTCATGAAAGTGAAAAGCGAAAGTGAAGTCGCTCAGTCGTGCTCGACTCTTAGTGACCCCATGGACTGCAGCCTACCAGGCTCCTCCACCCATGGCATTTTCCAGGCAAGAGTACTGGAGTGGGAACATGCTTGAAGGTCATACACCACCAGGGGCTTCCCTGGTGGCTCAGATGGTAAAGAATCCACCTGCAATGCAGGAGACCTGGGTTGGCTCCCTGGGTTGAGAAGATCCCCTGGAGGAGGGAAAGTGTACCCACTCCAGTATTCTTGCCTGGAGAATCCCCATGGACAGAGGAGCCTGGTGGGCTACAGTCCATGGAGTTGCAAAGAGTTGGACACGACTGAGTGACCAAGCACACACACACACGCTGAGGTCATACGGTGTGAAAGCAGTATAAGCAGAATTTGAACCCAAGTATTTCTCTTTGGAAGGACTGATGGTGAAGCTGAAACTCCAGTACTTTGGCCACCTCATGTGAAGAGTTGACTCAGTAGAAAAGACTCTGATGCTGGCAGGGATTGAGGGCAAGAGGAGAAGGGGACGACAGAGGATGAGATGGCTGGATGGCATCACCAACTTGATAGACATGAGTTTGGGTAAACTTCGGGAGCTAGTGATGGACAGGGAGGCCTGGCGTGCTGCGATTCATGGGGTCGCAAAGAGTTGGACATGACTGAGTGACTGAACTGAACTGAACTGAACTGATTTTGACTTCATCACTCATATCTATGCCCTGTTCCATACTGTCTCTCTGAATGGCTTGGACTAGGTAATGAGGAAAAATTGTTCTGTTTTGCATGTCAATTGACAGTACACAGAGAGAAGACAAATAAGAAGCTATAACTTATTCTAAAAGACACTATGTAAAAAGAAAATAAGAGACCCCTAAACTTGTTATAACAAAGAGAGGCCAAGAAATCATATTTCTACAGCAAAAGTTGTAGTTATAGGATTTTCCTTGTTACTAGTAGAGAAACATCCAAAGATGTGCAGGGGGACGATGGCCATAAATCAGCACTGAATAATCAAACCAAGCCAGGAAAAAAATGCCAGCAAATCCTAAAAGCATTTGTCTGCAAAGCCTTAATAAATGCAGTTTCATAAATACTATGCAATATAAGGTATAAATTATGCTGCTTTTCTCAAAAAATTAGTTCAAGTGCAAGCTGGAAGAATTCCCTGTGCTTAGGCTGATACAAAATTCAGTAAATACAGAAACTTTGAAGGGAAAGAATATAATAATAAAGACTTTTAAAGGTTATGTGAATACTGTAATTATCTGTGCATAAATGAGAGCATTTTCTCTTTCTATGCATAAACAGGAAAATGCATACTAAAAAAGTGTTCCCACAAGAAAATTCGTTTCGAAACAATTTTGCAAAATGGCAGCATTTCCAATATATAAATACTGAGACAGCCAAGTTAAAATTTGGAATGAAATAACATTGATTTTGAGATCTATATTTTTATATCTTTTAAAACTTTTAGATTTCTTGTACAAAATTATACATATCTTTAAAAAAATAAGTGGAATGTAGATTCACAAACTGGTTTAAATAGAGACTTTACATTAGTGACAGAAAATATGATGTATATGAAGAAAACAAGGGAGTGATACATAATTAAGAGTTAAAATGATACTTGGTAGTTAAAATAAAGACTAATAACAGATCAAAACTAGTCCGACTGGGATAGAAATTCTTGCTCTGTTTCCTGCTACAAACTATATGAACTTAGGCAAGCTGCTTAACATTCTTCATAAGAAAAACCAGAATGATAATAAAATCCACCTTACAGATTTGTCAGAATTAAATGCAGTAATATTTATGAAGTACTTAGAACACCATCTGGCATAGTCATATATTTAATAAACAGCAGTTAATATTCCTATGCAATGGTAATAGTAATGCCTAAATTAAGAATGCAATGTGTTGAAATTAGATTTCAAGAGTAGGCAAATTATGAAGTTGTTGCTCTGAAACATGGCTGAGTCACCTAGCATGCCCATCTGTGGAAACAGAACAGAGAGAAGAGCCAGCACTGTAAGGGCAATGACTGGGGCTCATGGCACTCCAGATGCCCCAGCTCTGCAGACAACAGGCTTTGGGCCCACTCCTTCCAGCTGGGCTCCTTTTCCTATAATACCTGAAGCTCATTTTAAAATATAAAGCTATATAATTATCTAGATTACCCACCAAATGAGATATGTTATTAAGACAACTGTGTATAGAACAAAAACTGAAATGATTCTTATCAGAGAAAATAGGTTGAATTGTACAAAGGGATGAATCTATTTGGAAAAATAAAGTTGTAAATATCTAAAGCCCATGGGGCTTCAGAAAAGCCAATCAGCTTTATTTTTTTTTCCAAGGGATATTCCATGAAAAGTATTCAGCCTGATAATACAAAAGTATATGATAATTGTCTTCTCTCTCTTCCCATCTTTGGAGATGGCCTACAATCTCTTGCACATAATAGGCATTAAATATTCATTAAATGAACGATTCCGTTAAGGAATCAATGTTATGTTGCTATACTGCAGAATTAAAAAAATAAGAATTTCAGCTGAAATAAATTCAAATTTTATTTTAATCTAGTTTGCACACTTAAACTTAGAAAGGTAGAGACTTATTCAGTCACTCAACTGATTAGTGACAGAGCTGCAACAAGAAACCAAATTTTAACTGAGAGACACAGAATTAAAATTGAAATTAAAAAAGAAAGGTGTATTGAACTCTAACACATCAAGGACTTGTCAATAAGTTCACATCAAGTAAAGCTTATTAATGAAAAAATGTACTTTCCTGATGCTATAGCAGTAGAAAGAATTCAGAAGAAGGTGTGTGGAGATGGCAGGCAAGTGAGTGGCTACAGCCCAATAGAATTCTCTTAGGTAATTCTTGAAATCTGTTCCAGCCCTTTGGTTCTGTGATTCCCTCAAAAGAATAATAGCAATTGCATATCTTAGAATGGACACCTTATGTTTCAATGTGCATAATTAATGCGCAACATTCTATTCTTAAGGTGTGGCCTTAGTGACCCATTTGCATTTGTAATTTTCTGTTTTCTGTAATTAAACACAGTTGCTTGATCTCAGTTGTCAAACCAAGAGCCTCAGGAAACTTCTAATTAGCATAACTTTGGGAAACTGTTGGAAGTTATGACAAAAATATGCCACTAATTTCCAAGTCTAATATCATAATTCAACTGTATAATCATAAGGGATTTGATTTAGGTCATACCTGAATGGTCTAGTGGTTTTCCCTGTTTTCTTCAATTTAAGTCTGAATTTGGCAATAAGGAGTTCATGATCTGAGCCACGGTCAGCTCCCGGTCTTGCTTCTGCACACTGTATAGAGCTTCTCCATCTTTGGCTGCAAAGAATATAATCAATCTGATTTTGGTGTTGACCGTGTAGAGTCTTCTCTTGATGAAAGGGAAAGACGAGAGTGAAAAAGTTGGCTTCAAGCTCAACATGCAGAAAACTAAGATCATGGCATCTGGTCCCATCACTTCATGGCAAATAGATGGGGAAACAGTGCCAGATTTTATTTTTTTGTGCTCCAAAATCACTGCAGATGGTGATTGCAGCCATGAAATTAAAAGACGTTTACTCCTTGAAAGGAAAGTTATGACCAACCTAGATAGCATATTCAAAAGCAAAGACATTACTTTGCCAACAAAGGTCCATCTAGTCAAGGCTATGGTTTTTCCAGTAGTCATGTATGGATGTGAGAGTTGGACTGTGAAGAAAGCTGAGTGCCGAAGAATTGATGCATGAGTGCTGAAGAATTGATGCTTTTGAACTGTGGTGTTGGAGAAGACTCTTGAGAGTCCCTAGGACTGCAAGGAGATCCAACCAGTCCATTCTGAAGGAGATCAGTCCTGGGTGTTCATTGGAAGGACTGATGCTAAAGCTGAAACTCCAGTACTTTGGCCACCTCATGTGAAGAGCTGACTCATTGGAAAAGACTTTGATGCTGGGAGGGATTGGGGGCAGGAGGAGAATGGGACGGCAGAGGATGAGATGGCTGGATGGCATCACTGACTCGATGGACGTGAGTATGAGTGAACTCCGGGAGTTGGTGATGGACAGGGAGGCCTGGCATGCTGCAATTCATGGGGTCACAAAGAGTCGGACACGACTGAGTGACTGAACTGAACTAAACTGAATATCATAATTTGAGCCCTGGCAAGTAAATTTAGTTTTGAAGAATAAATTTAGTAAGACAATCAAATGTTTATAAATATGTCCTAAAAACTTACGCAGACAGGACAATAATAAAATTATCTTGTTTGTGATGCTACATAGCTCCCAGCATCTCCATATTGGAAAAGCTGTTCAATATTTGCTGCATTCCCAGTCACATTGGTCTTGTTATGATCAGGCATCTTAATTTTTCACTTGCCATCATCAGAACTACACTAGGAGCAGAGCAAATCAATCTCATGTCACAGGGCCATATGTTCCTTATGATGTATAAGCCCCGTGAAGGGAAATTCTGCAGGGACTGAAGAAGATGCGTACATGTTAATGCAAGTTCCTGTGCTCAAGCATAGTGAGGCCAAACAAACCAAAATGGAGTTTGGAGCAAAGAAACATTTATTGCAGGGCTTATGCCCCCAAAATTCCAAGGTCTCCAAAGGGTTTCAGCAAAATTTTTAAAACCAAGTAAATGAGGGGGAAATCCCAGGGTATGTAATCAGCTAGTGCACGATTCTAGGATTGACTGATGGTGAGGTAATAGGATGGTGTCACAGGAGTTATCAGTCTTTAGGCTCCAAGGGCCTGGGGCTATGTGCCCATGGCCATCAAGTAGTTAACACCTTCCATTTGGGGTGATAGGAGGAGGAGATATTTTGTTTTTCAATTGCTCAGTAGAGTCTGACTCTTTGCAACCCCATGGACTGCAGCACACCAGGCTTCCCTGTCCTTCACCATCTCCCGTATCTTGCTCAAACTCAGGTCCATTGAGTCAGTGATGCTATCCAACCACCTCATCATCTTCTCCTCCTGCCTTCAATCTTTCCCAGCATCCGGGTCTTTTCTAATGAGCCAGCTCTTTGCATCAGGTGGACAAAGTATTGGAGCTTCAGCATCAGTCCTTCCAATGATAACATTTGTAAAATTACTGAGGAAATCCAATACTGTTATCTAGGTACTTCAGAGGACATGAGTTTGAGTAAGCTCTGGGAGATGTTGAAGGACAGGGTTGCTGCAGTCCATGGGGTCACAAAGTGTCAGACATGAGTGAGCTACTGAACAACAAGGTACTTCAGAGAGGAGGATCAAAGAGTTAAAGCTTACTAGGCAGGCAGTCCAAGGCCCTTTAAGGAGGAGGTGAACATTCTCTCATACTTTCCTTAAGCCTTGTGCAACAATGTATCTTGCCCAAGATCTGGCCTTTGTTTAGGTCCAGCACTGATAATCACACAGCACAAGGTCTTTCTCATGGAAATGCTTTTCTTAGACTCTACCTCAATGATTATAATTGTAACAGATCTTGCCTGGGAACTTGTTTCTCAAGATGTGTGCCCCTGATTACACAGCAACAGTATATATTGCCCAGATACTTTGCCAGAACCTGTTCCCCTGGCTAATCTTGTGCCAAAGTTATCTTCGGTTGTATGCCTTGGGAAAGGATCTGGTGGAATTCTTACAACCTTGAGGTATTCTTTTTATCTATTCTTAGCAGCTAGTTGAGAAGTATATAAGGTCCTGCCTAAACTAGTGAGGCAGGTACTCTTTCTACCCACTTCTGATGTCTAGGTCAGAAGTTTTCTCTGTCCTGTCACTTTAAATAAAATTTTGCACACAAAGCCCTGAGTGACTGAGACCTGTCTTTGGTCCCGGAGTTAAATCTTCTCCTTCGGAGACCACAAATCCAGCAGCACCATCCACCATAAGTATCAAGATAAAGTGGAGGGTATGGGGGAAGGCCCCATAGAGTCCTGCTCCATTACAGGATGTCAGGCCTTAAAGTTATTGATAAGGGTTGCAATCAACATCAGCAAAGAAATCTAAGGTTTTGTTCCCCAAAGTGGGAAACTATGAACAAAACAAATATGCATATACAATCCCAGCACAAGCACACATGCTCAAAACCTCTGCTCCTCAGACTATTCATATTGAAAACCAGAAACTGTTTTATAGAATTATAAAGCCTACAGCCCCCCTTAATTTCTTTTCTCAGACAATGAACTGGAGAGAGTTTTAGTTCCAAGGAGGACTTAAGGATATAAAAATAATAGGTTCTATGGCAGACTATACTCTGGATGATATAGATATAGATATCATGCTCTCAGTGATATGTACCTATATATGAGCTTTCCAGGTGGCTCAGTGGTAAAGAACCCATCTGTCAATATAGGAAATGCAGACTGAATCCCTGGGTTGGGAAGATCCCCTGGTGAAGGAAATGGCAACCCACTCCAGTATTCTTGCTTAGGAAATCCCATGGACAGAGGAGCCTGTCCAGCCCATGGGGTTGCAAAAGAGTCAGACACAACTTAGCAACTATATATATATATATAGATAGATAGATAGATAGATAGATAGATAGATAGATATAGATATAGATACAGATATAGATATCGATATATATGCCCAAGCATTAGAGAGAGCTATAGGAAAGAGGAACAATGAACTGCAACATAAGAATACTTAAACAGGGAGAGCTTCTGTGAGTGAGCAATCTGTTACTAGACATATTCCTTTCTGCAGGGTTGCCAGAAACCTATCCCTTTGGGGATATTTGCCAGTTCTGGGTGTGAGCTGAGGATGGCTTGGCCCATTAAGAGGCATGCTACTGGAAAAGTTTTTTGAAAATCATAAAGCACTGGTGTAATAATTTGGAAAGGCCATGAATCCTAAATATGCAATTCAATTTTCTCCATGATACATGTATTATCTTTCAGAAAGGAGACAGTGACTCACCAGGCTCTTGGTAAAAAGCCTAGACAGGACACATCAGAGGAAAGAAAATCAAAATTAGAGAGAATCTCAGCCAGCCTGCAATCCAGTACTGATCTAACCCAGCTAAATTGAGGTAATGAGCCCCTTACTCCTACCTGCTTAATAGAGGAAAGGTAAACCTTCAGGTTAAAAACAAAAAAAAGATAGTGTCATTTGGAGCATCAGCACAAAGTCCACCATACAGCTGAAACAATGTGACTGATTGTCAAAAGAAAATCAAACAACAGAAATGAACTCAAGAGATTATGGCAGTCAGCCACCAAGATGGTTGGTTCCCTGTGACACCTGCCTCCTGGTATTTCTCCCTTGTGTGGTTCCCTCCTACATTGAATAGGACTGACTTTGCAATCAAAAGAATATGACAGAAACAATAAGTGTGACTTCCCAGATTAAGTCACAAAACACGTTCTACCTTCTAACTTGCTACCTCTTGGATCATTTGCTCTGTGGGAAGCCAGCTGCCGTGTCATGAGGATTCTGAAGCAGCCCTATGGGAGGCCATGCAAAGCCTCTTGCTGACAGCCAGCAAGAGACGAAAGAGTCCTACTTACTGCTATGTGAGAGAGCCATCTTGGAAATGGAACCTCTAGTTCCAGTTAAAGCTTTGGTTGACTTTAGACCCAGATGTTATCTTGACTGCAAATTCACAACAGATATCAAATGAGACTCTGTCAGCTAGGCAGTTCCTGAATTCCTGACCAATATTACTGTGCGTGACATTAAAAATGTATTATTTTCTTAAACCATTAAGCTTTGGAGTAACTAGGTAGCAATGAAAAAACAGATTCTGGTGTTTTGTAGTACAGTCCACCCATGATAAAAATGAAAAAAATAGGAAGTGAGAAGTTGGAAGAACTTTAAGGGGAGGGTTAGCAATATCTATAGAGCTTTCAAGAGGTAGATAATAGAAATCTAATGGTATTTTCAGAAACTGTCAGTGGGGCAAAACTACAATCCAGCTTTCTATAAATGATACTGTGTTCTTCAGAAATTTGGACAAAGAGCCTGCAGAATGCCATATAGCTATCAGGGAGCAACCCCAGCTCCTTGGTACGTGTATAGAAATACCAACGAACCTAAACATTTTGCCATACACACAAGACTGTTGGTCATCCCCAGGAGAAAATACTTGCAAATCATATACCTGAAAAGGAGTTAATATCCAAAATATATAAAGAACTCATACAACTCATCCCAAGTATTTCCTACCACAATGGATCTCCTATCAGAACCATGCGTCAGCATCCGAATCAGAGAAAACGTGTTACATCATTGCTTTGTCTAGAACAGTGGCTTTAAATGAAGTAGGGGAGGTAAGGGTGGTTTGCCCCCTTAGGAGACATTTGATCTTGTCTGGAGACACGTTTGATTGTCACAACTGAAAGAGGGCAGCCATCTAATGGGCAGAGGGCAAAGATGCTCCTAAACATTCTGCAGCACACATGGCAGCCCCTACAACAAAGAATTACAGGGACAAAATGTCAGTAGTGCCAAAGCTGAGAGACCTCGGCCCAGAAAAATCTATGGTTATCCATTTAGAATTATAGCTTATCTTTCAAAATTTTCATGTATGTCTTTGTAACATTTTATAGATATTTCCCAGCAGAAACCCTGTATAAAGACATTCCTACTCTCACTTGTCTGAAAAAAGGGAAACTTCAGTTCTAAGGGCCTCACTGTAAGCCACTTTACAAGGGTGCTGTCAAACACCACTTCTTTCTAAGTAGAATTTCACATACAGTCAAACTCAGATTCAGAAATCTGTTTTACAATGATTTGTATTTTTCTTAAGTTAAAATAATGGTAAAGCCTTTGAAACAAATACAATTCATTGTGTACATTTAAAAGTACATTATGATTGAAAAAATATCTTGAGAAGTTTTTACTGAAATCAGCATTTCCTGGACTTCCCTGGTGGCTCAGCACTAAAGAATCTACCTTCCAATGAAGGAGATGCAGGTTTGATCCCTGGATCTGGAAGATTCCCTGGAGAAGGAAATGGCAACCCACTGCAGTACTCTTGCTTGGGAAATCTCGTGGACAGAGAAGCCTGAAAGGCTACATACAGTTCATGGGTCAGAAGAATTGGACACAACTTAGCAACTAAACAATAACAAATCAGTACTTCATACTCATTCTGAAAAGAATTGTTTCCATGGTATAAACTAATTCCTATTTGGGACACACTTCTACTGCCCAGTTCATCTTCAGTTCAGTTCAGTTCAGTCGCTCAGTCATGTCTGACTCTTTGTGACCCCATGAATCGCAGCACCACAGGCCTCCCTGTCCATCACTATCTCCCAGAGTTCACTCAAACTCATGTCCATCGAGTCAGTGATGCCATCCAGCCATCTCATCCTCTGTCGTCCCCTTCTCCTCCTGCCCCCAATCCCTTCCAGCGTCAGAGTCTTTTCCAATGAGTCAACTCTTCACATGAGGTGGCCAAAGTACTGGAGTTTCAGCTTTAGCATCAGTCTTTCCAATGAACACCCAGGACTGATCTCCTTTAGGATGGACTGGTTGGATCTCCTTGCAGTCCAAGGGGCTCTCAAGAGTCTTCTCCAACACTTGAAAAATAATAAATATCATATTATGCAACTCAATCATTCACTCAAGTTCAATAAACTTTGCCCCCCTGATGCAAATTACTGACTCATTTGAAAAGACCCTGATGCTGGGAAAGACTAAAGGAGGGAGGAGAAGGGGACGACAGAGGATGAGATGGTTGGATGGCATCACTGACTCAATGGACATGAGTTTGAGTAGACTCTGGGAATTGGTGATGGACAGGAAGGTACGGCTTGCTGCAGTCCATGGGGTCACGAAGAGTTGGACATGACTGAGCAACTGAACTGAACCGAATGGGAAAAGAAAAAAGTAGACATGGCCATTTTACTGTTGTCATCTAAAATGAGTTCATTTTCTAGCTGTTCATTAGCAACAAAAAGAAGTCTGTGTTTCTAAGAATGGGCAGAGTTAACACAATACAGTGCTAATTACAGTACATGATTATTTTACTAGCGATAGCTACACAAATGACATCTGACTTGGCCTTTGTATATATAACGTATTATAAAGTTTCTTTTCTTGTAGCCAATTTTATACCTATTAAGAGAGAAAAGTGTGACAGGAGTGTTGTGAACTTTTGAAATGCAATTATGGTAAAGTTGTTTGGATTCAGTGAATTTAAAATATAGCAAGATAAATTTAACACATTATCTTCCAAGCGAGAGATACCAATCTCTTGCTTGGCTACTGTACAGTTTCTAAGAAACGGGGATATCAAGGTAAAGTGAAATCTGGAGTGAAACGAGACATTCTCAATGAAAAAGTGGTAAAGTAATCTGTGTTGACATATAGAAGTTAAATTATTTCCTTTAGTAAATTTATCCATACTGTATATCATTACAGAATCATACATTTGTAAGAGATGAGAGATCATCTTGTGTTGCTTCCTCATCCTGAGAGTAATGAAATGAATCTATAGAAATTACTTTACTTTCAAGTTCTGGAATTCAGGAGGAGCCAGATTTCTGTAACTCATGTATTTCAACACTCATTTCATTAGTAATTTTACTAATGGGATAAAATATTTGGGAAAGAATTTGGAGACTACAGTTACACAAAATGCTGACAAATTTGAGGAGAAGACTTTGGATAAGTTTCAACATAGTATGGAAGATAATGAAGAAACAAAACAAAACAGTTGGTTCTCTGGATAAGCAGCAATTCCTCAGGTAGCCTAGTAGTCAGGTCTCTGACCTAGGAGTTTGTGAACAATAAGACCTCTAGTTACACCTAATGCTATATGTAGAGAGGCACCAAAGAAACTAAATTTTCAGGCCAGCAAGACTGAAGCCCAGATTATTAACTCAAAACATTCCAATTAGGATGATCCTGCACTCATTCAAATCTCTAATATAACAGCAGCAGGGAAAACTGGTTTTCTTCTGGAGCAAAATCTACGAAGCATATAGCCCCAAGAGAGAAATGTGTATTATTAGTCCTACATCTATATGTTTCTTGGAGCAAACTTTGTGTCATTTACAACATTGGCCCATGCCCTCTAACTCAATAGAAAATAACTAAAAAGGGGAAAAAAATTCTGATAATAACATACTATGAGATACAAAGTAGAGAACATACATCTGCTTCCCTACCTAGCCACTTGTGCAAAGAATATGACTCCAGGGCATTCCCAGGAGCAAATTCTCTGCTTCACTTCTACCTTAAGAATATAGTACATTTTGTCCATTTTATGGAACAATTACCTATTATGATGGTTAATATTACATGTCAACTTGACCAGGCTAACAGATGTCCAGATAGCTGTTAAAATGTCATTTCTGGGTGCATCCAGGAAAGTATTTCTAGACAAAATTAGCATTTGAATTAGACTGAGTAAAGAAGATCCATCCTCACCAAAGTGGGCAATTATCCAATCTGCTGAGGGCTTGAATTGAACAAAAAGATAGAGAAAGGGAGCATTCCCTCTCTCATCTTATCTTCTTGAGCTGGGATGTTCATGTTCTCCTGCCCTCAGATATCAGAGCTCCTGTCCTCTGGATTTTGAACTCTAAGACTTACACTAGTGGCCCTTCAGACTCAGACTGAACTGTATGCTGGGTTTCCTGGTTCTCCAGCTTGCAGAAGGCAGACTGTGGGACTCCTTAGCCTTCATAACCGTGTGAGCCAATTGTTATAACAAATCTCCATATATATGAAGTATTTCACAACTCTCTTTGGCAATTAAGCGAAGACTTGTAACAATCTGAGGAAGCATTAAGAAAAATGACTAAATAAATCTTGGTTAATAGTGAGTTTTGTAGCATTTTAATTTGCTTTATTCACATTCTCTTCTACCAGATCCACAGAGACCTTGAAAACAGCAATCTCACAACCATAGTAACTGTGAATGCCAGGAGCCTAGCAGCCTCCAGGAGGAGGCAGACAGGAGAAGGTAGACATTTTGGAGCTCCCAAAGTCCCATTACCAGAGGTATATTATTTGGTTTATCTAACAGCACCCTGGGAAAACATCATTCACAGGGCTTGCCTTTATTTGACCCAGTGTAGCAAGCATTTACTATAAAAACTCTGTCCTAAAATGGGTTTGTTAAAAACAGTCAGTGGTAATATTTAACATGGCAACTGCCTGAGCTCTGAGACTAGTTAGATATAACAAGAGATTGACCAAAAAACAGAAAAAAATCTCAAAAGACAAATCTGGGAAATTACATGTACATATGAGGCTTTAAAAGTGCTTCTGGTGCCAGTATTAAAAGAATACTGGTCCCCTCCAGTATTCTTGGGCACCCCTGGTGGCTTAGACAGTAAAGAATCCACCTACAATGTGGGAGACCTGGGTTCAATCCCTGGGTTGGGAAGATACCCTGAAGAGGGCATGGCAACCCACTCCAGTATTCTTGCTTGGAGAATCCCTATGGACAGAGGAGCTTGGCGGACTATAGTCCAGGGGGTGGCAAACAGTCAGACACGACTGAGTGATTAAGTACAACAGCTCTGCTTTCAGAGGGCTTCCCAGGTGGCACTAGTAGTAAAAACTCACCTGGCAATTCAGGAGACATAAGAGACGCGGGTTTGATCCTTGGGTCAGGAAGATCCCCTGGAGAAGGAAATGGCAACCCACTCCAGTATTCTTGCCTGGAGAATCCCACAGACAGAGGAGCCTGGCAAGCTATAGTCCATAGGGTCGCAAAGAGTCAGACACAACTGAAATGACTTAACACACCAACTTAACACATCAAAGCTTTAAAAAGCTTTGACATATTTCTGAGGGATAGAGTACATTGTCTTCATATACAGAGCTGTGTGGAGGCCTAGGAAATATATGATTTGGCTTAAATCTCATATCTCTAGCTCACCTTGAAACTCTGTGCAAGCAGGAAGTAAAGATTAAGGTGGAGTTGTAAAATACTGGAAGGTTGAAAGCATAACCTTAAATACAGAGCCCTAGAACAAAGACTGAGAGACTTGTTGAGTTGAGGCATTTAAAGAAATCCCTCTCAATCGTTAGCAAACCATTCAGCCAACTAAGCAGCAACTTCAGTGGCCACATACAACAAAGAATACAGACTTGACAAAATTATTACAGGGAAGTCACTATGCAAACAAAAATAGACCACAGCAGCAACAACTACAACAATAACAACAAAGAGCAATAACAAAAAAACCCTGGGCAGGAGGGGAAGTCAAAGTTCCTAAGATCCCACATTGTACTACTTAAAAGGTCGAGTTTTCAACAAAATTTACAGAGACAGACAGGAAAAAAGGAAAGTATGGTCAATACACAGGGGGGAAAATTGAAAGCAGTAAATGCCAACTTCCCCAGAGGTAACCCAGATGTTAGACTTACTAGACAAAGACTTTAAATCAGCAATAATATTTATTCAAAAAGGAGAAAGGGAAGCATGTCTAAAAATTAAAGCATGAACATAATATCATTAAATAGAGATATCAAATAGTGAAAGAAATTTTAAAAGAACAAAACAGCAATCCTGAAAAGTATAACAATGGAAGTAAAAATTTCTCTAGAGGAATCAAAATCAGTTTCATTAGGTATAAGAAAACATCATGCAATATGAGGATAAGTCAACTGAGATTATCTAGGCTGAGGATCAACATGAAAAAAAGGAGAATGAAGAAAATTGAGAAGAGCTTTGGTGACCTCTAAGACAACATCTGGCTCATCAATATATACATTACTGTTGTTCTAGAAGGAGAGGGGAGAGAAAAGGAGATAGAAAAAAATCTTTGAAGACGTAATGGTTGAAGTTTCCTAAATGTGATGAAAAATATTTATCTATACACCCAAGAAGCTCACTGAATTCTAAGTAGAACAGACTCAAAGAGAAACACACTAAATTGTAACCAAACTGTAGAAAGTCAAAACTAAAGAGAGAATTTTGAAAGGATATTGAGATATCCACATGCAAAAGAATAAATATGACCTCTATCTCACGGCATATACAAATATTAACTAAAACTCAATCATATAATTAAATGTAAAAGCAAAACTAAAAATCTTGGAAGAAAAATAGGAGTAAATCTTTATGATTTTGGTTTGGCAATTGTTTTTTTTTTAGCTACGAGACCAAAAATACAAGAAATTAAAGAAAATATAGATAAAATGGGCTTCATCAAAGTAAAAAAAAATGTCTTTCAAAGAGCACCATCAAAAAGTGAAAAGGCAACTCACAGAATGGGGGAAAAATACTTTCAAATTATATACTGATAAGGACGTGTATCTAGATAATATTTTTTTAAAACTCAACAATAAAAAGACAACTCAATTAACATACGGACAGTGGGTTTTGAATAGTCATGTACCCAAATAAAACATACAGATGGCTAATAAGGAAATGAAAAGAAGCTCAATATCATTAGTTCTTAGATAAATGCACATCAAATCCAAAGTTTTCTTCACATTCTCTAGAGTGATTAAAAGACAAATGAAACCAAATATTAGCAAGGATATGGAGAAATTCGTACCCTCATTCACTGCTGGTGAGATTCATTCTATATTTCAGCTACTTTGGAAAATTCGTCAGTTACTCAAACACACAATTATCTTGTAATATAGCAATTTCAATATTTATATCTAATATGTCTATATTTGTCTATCTATCTCTCCAATAAAATTGAAAACATATGCCCATACAAAATCTGTATGTGAATGTTCAGAGCAGAATTACTCCTATTAACCAAAATGTGAACGCAAACCAAATGTCCATCATTTGAAGACTGGATACACACAATGTGGTATATCTATACAGTGTAATAGTATCAGGCAATTAAAGTAATGGAATACTAATACATGCACAACCCAGATGAACTTTGAAAACATTATGCTAAGTGAAAGAAGCCAGTTACAAAAGACCACATATTATATAAAATGTACTGCACAGGCAAACTTGTACAGATAGAAAATAGACTTATTGATTGTCAGGCTGGAGGAGTAGGGGTAGGATGAGGTGGAGTGGGGAGTCACTGCTAACGGGCATGAGTTTTCATTTGGATGTATGATTTTAGTTGGCGATTTAAAAATAAGAGAACTGGAAATGTCTCACAACACTGAGTACACTGCTGCTGCTGCTGCTGCTAAGTCGCTGCAGTCATGTCCAACTCTGTGCGACCCCATAGACGGCAGCCCACAAGGCTCCCCCATCCCTGGGATTCTCCAGGCAAGAACACTGTGAGTACTCTAGAAAGCAATAAATAGCACAATTTATAAAAGTGAATTTTATGGTATGTGAATTATAAGTCAATAAAGCTATTACTGAAAAAAAGATATTTACAATTATCAATACTAAACTCATTCAGACTTGTAAAAGTAACCAGGGGTATTAATTTAGAATAAACTGAAACATAAACATATCAATATAATTACTTTGTCTTAATTGATCTTCTTGCCTCATGGTACTAATGATTCATTTCTATCTTTCTGTGCTCCATAGTGCTCTATGGACCATGCTGATTGCCCTGCTAGACAAGTTGTTTATCTTGTTAGTTTTGGCAAAATGACTAAAGGACAATTTAGGTCATCTCTAATATACATTCTTTCATACTTCAGCTATTTGTTTCTGTTTGCCAATAGCCAGATGCATGTGAATTAAGGACATTTATTCTACTCCAACATGCACGTTTCAAAACTGTCTGTTGTAATCATGAGATCCTCTTGTTTCTCTAAACTATAAGGCACTGGTGCAGAAAATATTATATAAATACTTCCATATTCTAATAATAAAATCTTCTTATATTTGAATGCTTCCTGAAAACATTTTGTTATGACTGTGTTTGTTTATTTTGTTGTATTGTTTTGCATGCCATAGGCCCATCTCAGAGTCTATATATTTTCTTTTAAACTGTAGCAAGTCCACTTATGAACATATATATATACACCTCTAAGTGATCTAGGTAAATATGAGATCTGTGTTCAAGCTCCAGTACTTAGGTGTCAGTTTCCCTTCTGCTGCCTCCTTTCAGAAATGTCTTCTTTTGAGAAGAATAATGCCTTAAATAATGAGTCTTGTTCATATATATGTAAGCAAAGGATTTTCTCAGGGAAGGCTTAACCACAGATCCCTGATGCATAACTAGCACCCTGAGAGCATCACACTTGCCCAACTCCACTGTTTGTCATAGCCCGTATTACTGTGACATATGATTTTTTTTTGTTTACTGTCTTTCTGTGCTTGAGTGTAACATTCATAGACAAAGACACTGTTTTTCTCATTGCTTTCTTTACAGTGACTAGAAGAGTGCACATAATCAGCCCTTGATACATATCTATGAAATAAATGTTATAAAACATTATTTATTTATCAGATATTACTGAACTATGGATGTACTTAAAAGTAAGTCTTTTATATTTAGCTTAGGGGGAAATTTACCAAATCTATAAGAAAAAGACAAAACATGCACTGTGTTCACAGGAGTTGATAATGAAAAAGAAAATTCCCTTATAAGATCTTGACATTTTATGTAATGTTACAGATCATTGAATTTAACCAAAACTCAATAATACAATTTAACAAAACTGTATACATGAGCATCTGTATTCTTACACATGTATAATGTCTATGATGAAAGTATGTCTTTTGTATTCATCTTAAATCTTTGAGTATAGTGTGTTATATGGGCATACAAAACAGATATCTATATTTAGAGGTATTTATTTCCCAAAATTTCCCTTTTCAATATTTGTAATCAAGAAAAATTAGATCAACCAAAATTCAAGTTTATCTTCTGCCTCTCGTGTATGGATTCCATGACTGATTTAACTAATGTGTGAATTCATGAAATAGTAAGAGTTGCTACAAATTATATAAAGAAGTGACATTTCTTTTGTGCAAAGAATGTGATTATTTATAAAAGGGATCTGTCTTTGGTTCTCCTTCAGAGGAAAAGCTGGCAGGCTTTATTTAATTTCTTCAGATACTAGTGACCAGGAAACAGAAAAGATGAAGAGTTATGGGGGGGGGTTATTTTTAAAGGGCAGTTTTGCCATTTATCATCTTATGCCCAGGTAAAATAGTATGGGACAACTCTAGGTAGCTAGTGTTCAAGCCCGTCTACAGAGATAAGGCTAATGAATCCACCTTTATTACTGTCGGGTGTTTTGTTGATGATAAGACTCCTACAGCTTTTAGAGATCAAAAAGGAAGCTGCTTCTGATGAAAGTCTTCATTTTGGCTACTGAAACAATAAGCCAAAAAATTAAAATATCATCTTCTGACAGCTTTTCAAATAACTCCAGCCATATCAACCAGACTTCCTTGAGTCCTTTAGGTCCAATGCCTGGATACACATTTTCCCCAAAATGAAGTGAAATGTAGTAGTTAAGGTATATGCTTGGGATTCTCAAACATCTAAATTGAAATTTTGAGTCTGTCACTGATTGAATGTCAAATTGTTTAACTTCGGCAAATTCTAGTGTCCTTAAATCGTTGATTGGTATACCTAGAACAAAATCTGTGGCAGGATAAATTTAAGAAGTGACAGTGCCCCATACACTATAAATGCTCAATAAATGTCAGCTATTATCATTAGTTCTTGATTTTCATTCCATAGCTACTCCCTTTGATAAGCTCTTCTTTGGTGCCTCATAAACAGAGAGTTGAAATAACCTCAAATATCCTTACCTTAACTTTTTCTCCCCTTTCCCTTTTTTCCTTCACATTTACATTCTAAAAGAGCATAAGTTCAGAAAGAACACAGAAAAAGTGAGAGAGACACAGATCAAAAGATGCCGGAGGGAAACAAAAGATGATGCGTAGCATA
This sequence comes from Ovis aries, assembly GCF_016772045.2. Classification (NCBI taxonomy): domain Eukaryota; kingdom Metazoa; phylum Chordata; class Mammalia; order Artiodactyla; family Bovidae; genus Ovis; species Ovis aries. Next base: position 64,185,433 of record NC_056059.1, on the reverse strand, counting down.
TATTAAGCACTTACTCTGTGACAGGAACTTTGTGAACAATGGACAGATATTTATATATTTAATCCTCATAACATTTCAGTGAGATAGAGATTAATTTTATCTGTTGAGGAAACTGAAGCACAAATGAATTAAGTAATTTATCCAAGGTCATACAGCTGCTCAGAGGTAATATTCATAGTATATAATGGCAAAATGGACATTGCCATCAGAACAGAGAATCGTCCTAATATGTCAGCTCTGAGCACTGACTCAGTAAGCGGCCGAGTTGGACTCAAACTAACCTGGACTCAAACTCACTCTTGATTCAGGGCCCTAGCTCTTGAACATGTCCTGGAAATGAAAACATCAATGATGGGAAAATTACCCTGCAGATAACAGGGCAGGTCAGTTTGTCTCTTGAAGATAAGAATTTCTCTAATTAGGTAGATATTTCAAAGCGTCACATATAGTGAGGACACAGCAGAGGCGATTAATTCTCAGCAATTTTTTTGAAAACTACTATTCATGGATTGAAAATAACATGCACTTCCAAACAACTAAGCAATTTTCAACCCACACATAATTCTATTTTTTAAGAGTTTCTTATAATTTTTACAGAAATGCAGGAGTAAAGCTCTCTAGTTTAAGATGGAAAAAATGCACTTTGTAATTTAATATTAGCATCAATACATAAGACAACATGTCTTGACAAGAAAAGAGCTTTGTAGAACATGGACTTCCTGATGGGTTTTGTTGTTGTTGTTTGACTTTCTCAGTCAGTGAAATGGATACAAAGACAAAAGATATCATTAAAAGGATACTACTTTCCCATCTGAGCCACCAGGGAAGCCCAAATAGCACTGCCATTTTTTGTAGTTCTGACACTCTTAGGGGCTTCCCAATGGTAAAGAATGCGCCTGCTAATGCAGGAGATGAAAGAGATGCTGGTTTGATCCCTGAATGGGGAAGATCCCCTGGAGGAGAAAATGGCAACCCACACCAGTATTATTGCCTGGAGCACTCCCTGGACAGAGGAGCCCGGCAGGCTACAGTCCACAGGGTCACAAACAATAGGACACAACTGAGTGCCTGAGCACATGCGCGACACTCATAGAAGTAAGCGCATTTAGAAGCTACAGAAGAGTCAAGTGCAAGACCAGAGACTATTATTTTGGACATACGGTTTTGCTAGAAATTAGGGCATTTGAATCCGGAGGGGGCTCAGACAGTAAAGATTTCGCCTGCAATGCAGGAGACATCGGTTTGATCACTTGGTTGGGAAGATCCTCTGGAAAAGGGAACAGCCACCCACTCATTTCTGGCCTGGAGAATTCCATGGACAGAGAAGCCTGGCAGGCGACAGACCATGGGGTCACAAAGAGTCAGATATGACTGAGACACTTTCACTTTCACATTCATGATCCGTGCCGTGAAGGAGAGTGGAGGATGCCCTTGAAGTGTGTGACAGGAGCAGGATTTTAGGTGGGTTTCAGTTCAGTCGCTCAGTCGTGTTTGACTCTTTGTGACTCTGTGGACTGCAGCACACCAGGCTTCCCTGTCCATCATCAATTCCTAGAGTTTATTCAAACTTATGCCATCGAGTCGGTGATGCCATATAATCATCTATGCTCAGTCACCCCCATCTCCTCCCTCCTTTAATCTTTCCCAGCATCAGGGTCTTTTCAAATGAGTCCGCTCCTTGCAACAGGTTGCCAATGCGTTGGAGTTTCAGCTTCAGCATCAGTCCTTCCAATGTGATTTCCTTTAAGACGGACTGGTTGGATCTCCTTGCAGTCCAAGGGACTCTCAAGAGTCTTCTCCAACACCACAGCTCAAAAGCATCAATTCTTCGGCACTCAGCTTTCTTTATAGTCCAACTCTGACATCCATGAATGACTATTAAAAAAACAATAGTATTGTATATACAGACCTTTGTTGGCAAAGTAATGTCTCAACTTTCTAATATGCTATCAAGGTTGGTCATAACTTTCCTTCCAAGGAGTAAGTGTCTTTTAATTTCATGGCTGCAGTCAACATCTTCAGTGATTTTGGAGCCCCCCAAAATAGTCTGACACTGTTTCCACTGTTTCTCCACCTATTTGCCATGAAGTGATGGGACCAGATGCCATGATCTTTGTTTTCTGAATGTTGAGCTTTAAGTCAACTTTTTCACTCTCCTCTTTCACTCTCATGAAGAGGCTTTTTAGTTCCTCTTCACTTTCTGCCATAAGGGTGGTGTCATCTGCATATCTGAGGTTATTGATATTTCTCCCAGCAATCTTGATTCCAGTTTATGCTTATCCAGTTCAGCATTTCTCATGATTTAGTCTGAATATAAGTTAAATAAGCAGGGTGACAATATACAGCCTTGACGTACTCCTTTTCCTATTGGAACCAGTCTGTTGTTCCATGTCCAGTTCTAACTGTTGCTTCCTAACCTGCATATAGGTTTCTCAAGAGGCAGGTCAGGTGGTCTAGTATTCCCATCTCTTTCAGAATTTCCCACAGTTTATTGTGATCCACACAGGCAAAGGCTTTGGCATAGTCAATAAAACAGAAATAGATGTTTTTCTGGAGCTCTCTTGCTTTTTCAATGATCCAGAGGATATTGGCAATTTGATCTCTGGTTCCTCTGCCTTTTCTAAAACCAGCTTGAATATCTGGAAGTTCAGGGTTCACGTTCTGTTGAAGCTTGGCTTGGAGAATTTTGAGCATTACTTTACGAGTGTGTGACATGAGTGCAATTGTGTGGTAGTTTGAGCATTCTTTGGCATTGCCTTTCTTTGGGATTGGAATGAAAACTGACCTTTTCGAAACTTGTGGCCACTGTTGATTTTCTGAATTTGTTGGCATATTGAGTGCAGCATTTTCACAGCATCATCTTTCAGGATTTTAAATAGCTCATCTGGAATTCCATCATCTCTACTACCTTTGTTTGTAGTGATGCTTCCTAAGGCCCACTTGATTTCACATCATAGGATGTCTGGCTCTAGGTGAGGGATCACACCATCATGATGATCTGGGTCATGAAGATCTTTTTTGTACAGTTCTTCTGTATATTCTTGCCACCTCTTTTTAATATCTTCTGCTTCTGTTAGGTCCATACCATTTCTGTCCTTTATTGAGCCGATCTTGGCATGAAATGTTCCCTTGGTATCTCTAATTTTCTTGAAGAGATATCTAGTCTTTTCCATTCTATTGGTTCCTCTATTTCTTTGCACGGATCACTGAGGAAGGCTTTCTTATCTTTTTTTGCTATTCTTTGGAACTCTGCATTCAAATGGGTATATTTTTCCTTTTCTCCTTTGCTTTTCACTTCTTTTCACAGCTATTTGTAAGGCCTCCTCAGATAATCATTTTGCCTTTTTGCATTTCTTTTTCTGGAGGATGGTCTTGATCCCTGCCTCCTGTACAAGGTGACACACCTCCATCCATAGTTCTTCAGTCACTCTGTCTATCAGGTCTAGTCCCTTAAATCTATTTCTCAGTTCCACTGTATAGTCATAAGGTATATTTGATTTAGGTCATAGCTGAATGGTCTAGTGCTTTTCCCTACTTTCTTCAATTTAAGTCTGAATTTGGCAATAAGGAGTTCATGATCTGAGCCACAGTCAGCTCCTGGTCTTGTTTTTGCTGACTGTATATAGAGCTTCTCCATCTTTGGCTGCAAAGAATATAATCCATCTGATTTCAGTGTTGACCATCTGGTGATGTCCATGTGTAGAGACTTCTCTTGTGTTGCTGGAAGAGGGTGTTTGCTATGACCAGTGTGTTCTCTTTGCGAAACTTTATTAGCCTTTGCCCTGCTTCATTCTGTACTCCAAGGCCTGTTACTCCAGGTGTTTCTGGGCTTCCTATTTTTGCATTCCAGTCATCTATAATGAAAAGGATATCTTTTTGGGTGTTAGTTCTAGAACGTCTTGTAGGTCTTCATAGAACCATTCATAGAACCATAGGTGGGCTTGTTGAGTGACTAAGCGCACACATACACATACATCTAATGTATACACACAGACATACATCTTAATTGAATATATGCTCAAGTTTAACCAGTGTTAAATAGGACTAACACATTTGCCCAAATAAGAATCTTATTTCTTAAAATCTGAAACAGAGTCAGTTCAGTCCAGTTCAGTCGCTCAGTCATGTCCGACTGTTTGCGACCCCATGAATTGCAGCACTCCAGGCCTCCCTGTCCATCATCAACTCCTGGAGTTCACTCAGACGCACATCTATCGAATCAGTGATGCCATCCAGCCATCTCATCTTCTGTCATCCCCTTCTCCTCCTGCCCACAATCCCTTCCAGCATCAGAGTCTTTTCCAATGAGTCAACTCTTCACATGAGGTGGCCAAAGTACTCGAGTTTCAGCTTTAGCATCATTCCTTCCAAAGAACACCCAGGACTTATCTCCTTTAGAATGGACTGGTTGGATCTCCTTGCAGTCCAGGGACAGGTTAAAAAGTGATATTAATAGCTGGTAGCATTAATGAAAAAATATTGTGAGTATGTTGGGAGCCATCCATCAGGCCCTGGATACTGGTCAATTGCCAGTTACCACATCATCTTGAGGTCACCAGTTCCCCAGGGTCAGCCAACATTCCTTTAATTAAAGACATACAAATGGCCAACAGGCATATAAAAAACATTCAGTGTTCTTAAATATCTGGAAAATGCAAATCAAAACCACAATGAGATATTACCTCATGTGAGTTGGGATGGCTACTATAAAGTAAATAAGTAAATCAATAACAAATGTTATCTACAAGATTATGTAGAAATTAGAACCCTTGAACAACACTGTGAGAATGAAAAATGATTAAGCCACTAGAGAGAACAATATGGAGTTTCCCCATAAAATTAAAACTAGAACTACCATAGCATCCAGCAATTCTACTTCTGGGAATTTATCCAAAAGAATTGAAATCAGGATCTTAAAGACATATTAGCACACCCACATTCATTGCAGCACCATTTGTAACAGCCAAGATGTGGAGACAACCTAAAGGTCCGTCAGAGGATGAATGTACTTGGAAATGTGGTATATATGACCTTGGATATTATTCAGACGTAAGGAAGGAAATCTTGCAGTATGCAGTAACATGGGTGAACCTTGAGGACAATCTGCTAGGTGAAAAATTCAGTCACAAAAGGGCAAATACTGCATGACTCCCCGCATATGCAAGCTCTAAAATAGTCAAATTACAGAGGCAGAGAACAGAATTGTTATTACTGGAGATGGGGTGAGCGGCAGAAAACAGGGAGTTGCTGATCAATGGGAGTGAAATTTAAGTTATACAAGATAAGTTCCAGAGACCCAAGGTACAACACTGTGCCTATAGTTATCAATACTGTATCGCATACTTAAAGATCTGTTAAGATGGTAGATCTCGTATTAACTGCTCTTACTACAATAGAAATAAAATAAAATAATAAAATGCAAATAAGGAGTAGAGATGGCATGTCTGGAGAATCAGGAAATCATGATGTGGAAACAATCTGATACTCATTTGTGCTAACAACAAATTGCTTACCCTTTATTTTCCCCATCTCAACCTCCCACACAGAATTTCTGCCCAAATTCCAGGTCACAAAAAACAAAATTCTTCATGTAAAACTAAGATTTCCACTGGTAGTTGATTGGATAACAGCTTTTTCTTAGGATGAATTGCTATTTTCCTCAAATATTCAGCACTGTAATTAGATTTAATTCTTAATTAATTGCTTCATGTATCACTCAGACCTCAGATACAATTTTAAGATAATCATCATTATTGGCAGTATTTATTAATTCATTCCTAACTCAGAAGAATTTAACATAGTTTCATGCACATCATTTCATCTAAATACCAATCCCTGTTAAGAAGAATTACTTCTAAATTACAGGTAAGGATAAGGAAGTTTATATAGGCTAAACAACTTGCTAGAGATAACACAAGATCTAATCTTTTAGCACTAATTTTAAGTACTTTCAACCAACTGAGTCTATCTTCTGTAAGAGACAAACTCATATCCATTCCTATTAGACTCCTTTCTTCCCAACTACAAGGCAATGACTTCATGCTGTTCCCTAAGCTGCCAAAGACCTCCTTGCCCCTCTGTGTGTATTACACCCAACAGAGTCCTGCCCTTCAGGCTCTCTACCATTCTCACTCCATATAGCATGGCTTTCTTATGTCCTAACTCACCAGGGCATTGCTCTCTGCTTCATAAAAGAAAAGTTGTTATCAGAAAGTATTCATGAGTTATAAGGGTATATGACTTTATGCATTATTAATTCCAGAGTTCACATTGGCATTTTAAGAGTTTTCTGTGAACAAAAAAATAAAAAACAAGAAGTAATTAAATAACTGTTGTTGTTCAGTTGTTCAGTCGTATCTGACTCTTTGCAGCCCCATGGGCTGCAGCACACCAGGCTTCCCAGCCCCTCACCATCTCCAGTTTTTTGGTTATAACAGTGCTTCAGAATGCTAGATGAACTTTAGAATTATTCGAATACAATTTTTTTCATTTATTTATCCATGATAATAAAGATCAAAAGAATCCTATGATTTAAAACGTATGAAACTTCCATGACTGACTTTTTGAGACTGTCTTATTGTTACATAACATAGACGAGAAAGATCCATATTTATTCTAATGTATATCTTGAAAGCTCTCCATTCTAGCCTGGGTCTATATCACAGCCTCTGCTCCCCAAAGATTCTTTCTAAAGAAGGACAGCATACAGACTGTCTGATCATCCAAATTGTTGGCTCAAAAACCTGCTGAGTATTATGAATCCACATGCATCAGAGATAGAGAGAGAAGTAAGATGAAAAGAAATTTAAAGGTATCCATAGAGGAAGAAGCAGACTTCCCTGGTGGCTCAGACAATAAAGAATCTGCCTGCAATGCAGGAAACCAAGGATGGATCCCCAGGTCTGGAGGATCCCCTGGAGAAGGTAATGGCTACCAACTCCAATATTCTTTTCTGGAGAATTCCATGGACAGAGGAGCTTGGTGGGCTACAGTCCATGGGGTCACAAAGAGTGGGACATGACTGAATCACTAACACTTTCACTTTTTTGCATAGAGGAAGAAAAAAATGAAAATCAAGAGAGAAATTTTTACAACAACATTTTTATCATGGTAGAAAGAAATGGGCTCTGAAGTCTATTTCAATAAAAAGAGATTTTTCAAGAAAGATCTGATTAATGTTCACATTTCTGGATTAAGCTTTTATCATCTCCAAATTATGAAATGTATGAAGATTTAGAGTTCTTAAGTTGGAGAATATCTGAATATACATATTATCCACTCTCCCATTCAATGCAAGAATCTGTAACATTTGCAATCTAAGGTCATTCAGAGTCTACTTAAGTCTGTGGTTGATTCTATTGGATTTGCTTCTCAAAGATATCCACAGGTTTTCGTTAGTTCTGACATCTGAAGCTAAAAGAATAAACCTATTTCCTCCTGCACATATTGTCATTTCAAATGATTTGAGGCAATCATAATTTTTTTTTTTACTAGTTCAGTTCAGTCACTCAGTTCTGTCTGACTCTTTGCAATCCCATGGACTGCAGCACACCAGGCTCCCCTGTCCATTACCAAATTCCAAAGCTTGCACAAACCCATATCCATTGAGTTGGTGATGCCATTCAACCACCTCATCCTCTGTGATCCCCTTCTCCTCCAGCCTTGAATCTTTCCCAGCATCCAGATCTTTTCCAATGAGTCAGATCTTCGAATCAGGTGGCCAAAGTACTGGAGTTTCAGCTTCAGCATCAGTCCTTCCAATGAATATTCAGGACTGATTTCCTTTAGGATGGACTGGTTAGATCTCCTTGCAGCCCAAGGGACTCTCAAGAGTCTTCTCCAACACCACAGTTCAAAAGCATCAATTCTTCATCAATCAGCTTTCTTTATGGTCCAACTCTCACATCCATACATGACTGCTGGAAAAACCATAGCTTTAACTATATGGACCTTTGTTGGCAAAGTAATGTCTCTGCTTTTTAACATGCTGTCTAGGCTTGTCATAGCTTTTCTCCCAAGAAGCAAGTGTCTTTTAATTTCATGGCTTCAGTCACCATCTGCAGTGATTTTGGAACCCAAGAAAATAAAGTCTGTTACTGTTTCCATTGTTTCCCCTTTTATTTGCCGTGAACTGATGGGACCAGATGCCATGATCTTCATGTTTTGAGTGTTGAGTTTTAAACCAACTTTTTCACACTCCTCCATCACTTTCATCAAGAGGCTCTTTAGGTCTTCTTCACTTTCTGCCATAAGGGTGGTGTCATCTGTGTATCTGAGGTTATTGATATTTCTCCAGGCAATCTTGATTCCAGCTTGTGCTTCATCCAGCCTGGCATTTTGCATGATGTACTCTGCATAGAAGTTAAATAAGCAGGGTGACAATATATAGCCTTTGACATACTCCTTTCCTGATTTGCAACCAGTCTGTTGTTCCATGTCCACTTCTAACTGTTGCTTCTTGACCTGCATACAGATTTCTCAGGAGGCAGGTCAGGTGGTCTGGTAGTCCCATTTCTTTAAGATTTTTCCATAATTTGTTGTGATCCACACAGTCAAAAGCTTTCGTGTAACCAATAAAGCAGAAATAGATGTTTTTCTGGAAATCTCTTGCTTTTTCTATGATCCAGTGAATGCTGGCAATTTGATCGTTGGTTCCTCCGCCTTTTCTAAATCCAGCTTGAACATCTGGAAGTTCTCGGTTCACATACTGATTATGCCTTTCTTGGAGAACTTTGAGCACAACTTTGCTAGTGTGTGAGATGAGTGCAATTGTGCAGTACCACTACACTCTTTGCAGTTAACTCCCCTATACATTTGCATGGGCTTCCCTGGTGGCTCAGTCGGTGAAGAATCTGCATGCAATAGAGGAGACCTGGGTTAGTTCTATGGGTCATGAAGATCCCCTGAAGAAGGGAATGGTCACACACTCCAGGATTCTTGCCAGGAGAATTCCACGGACAGAGAAGCCTAGTAAGCTGGGCTACAGTCCATGGGTTTGCAAAGGGTCAGACAGGACTGAGCAACTAACGCTTTCACTTTTCATACATTTGGATATATAAGCTTCAGAATATTTTTGAGCAAAACAACAAAAACTCCTTTCTCTGAAGCCAGTCTTGACAAATCCTTTAAATTTCCTAGTGAAAGAAATCAGTAAAGAATAGTTCTGATATCTTTGGTATAATGTTCAAAACAATGTAGAAAGACTTGATTTTAGGGCGTGAGATTCAACTCTCCAACTCATTCAATGCTATAACTTTAAGAATTTGCTATATTTTATGAGAGATAAAAAGGATCAAGGAGTTGGAAAATTCTAAGTAAACACTGGTTCACACCTATTAATAACAGACATGTCTTGTGTAATATTAGATGCAATGTGAAACTGATAGTGTTGAAGAAATTTGATTTCCACCTTGACCTTGCCACAAGGAGAGTTGCCAACTGAAGTACCTCTGTGATCATAGGTAAAACGGCAAGTCTTTTCTGAGCAGATTTTTGTTACTATGGGAGAAAATAAAATGTAAATCTCTCTTAGTTGTGAAAATGTCAATATAACCAAAGTAGGAGGAGGAGCAATATAATCAATGCCCAGAGCAGAGTATATAACAGAACACTTTCCTCCTACAGCTCAGCAAACGTTGACCTTCCATAGTCCTTTCAAGTGCAGAGATGGGCTGGAACAGGGGGATGAACTCTATTTGCTCCTAGATATCTTGTGGGTTGTTCTTTTTTATATATATAATCATCTTAGCCACATTTGATGGGGGCCTTGGAAAATATGTTCTCCTTGCCTGCTGAGCAGCTGCCCAACTGTCTCCTCCATCCTAAGATCTCCATATAGTCTCTCTTAGTCCAGGTTGGCCTGAGTGCGCTTTTATCAGTGCATTCTTGAGCACTATGGGAGTAGGGGGGAAAGTTATGGGATCATATGAAATCACATGTGTGAAACTTTTGAAAATTATAAAGCACTATAGAATTTAAAGAACTGTCAACTACAAACTGGTACTTGCCAAGATGGTTGCCAACGACTGAACAACAAGGGCATTCTCCATCTGCCTCTGCGGAGACTAAACCCTGCACTGTGGAAGCTGTTGACCTTCAACAGGCACTCTGAGCTCCAGGCAATCTGGTGGGACAGGTCTTTCAGTTCAGTCGCTCAGTCGTGTCCAACTCTTTGTGACCCCATGAATCGCAGCACACCAGGCCTCCCTGTCCATCACCAACTCCCGGAGTTCACCCAAACTAACATCCACTGAGTTGGTGATGCCATCCAGCCATCTCATCCTCGGTCATCCCATTCTCCTCCTGCCCCCAATCCCTCCCAGCATCAGAGTCTTTTCCAATGAGTCAACTCTTCACATGAGGTGGCCAAAATATGGGAGTTTCAGCTTTAGCATCAGTCTTCCAAAGAACACCCAAGACTGATCTCCTTTAGAATGGACTGGTTGGATCTCCTTGCAGTCCAAGGGACTCTCAAGAGTCTTCTCCAACACCACAGTTCAAAAGCATCAATTCTTTGGTGCTCAGCTTTCTTCACAGTCCAACTCTCACATCCATACATGACCACTGGAAAAACCATAGCCTTGACTAGATGGACCTTTGTTGGCAAAGTAATGTCTCTCTGCTTTTGAATATGCCACCTAGGTGGGTCATAACTTTCCTTCCAAGGAGTAAGTGTCTTTTAATTTCATGGCTGCAATCACCATCTGCAGTGATTTTGGAGCCGCAAAAAATAAAGTCTGACACTGTTTCCACTGTTTCCCTATTTATTTCCCATGAAGTGATGGAACCAGATGCCATGATCTTAGTTTTCTGAATGTTGAGCTTGAAGCCAACTTTTTCACTCTCCTATTTCACTTGCATCAAGAGGCCCTTTAGTTCTTCTTCACTTTCAGCCATAAGGGTGGTGTCATCTGCATATCTGAGGTGATTGATATTTCTCCCAGCAATCTTGATTCCAGCTTGTGCTTCCTCGAGCCCAGCGTTTCTCATGATGTAGTCTGAATATAAGTTAAATAAGCAGGGTGACAATATACAGCCTTGACATACTCCTTTTCCTATTTGGAACCAGCCTGTTTTCCATGTCCAGTTCTAACTGTTGCTTCCTGACCTGCATACAGGTTTCTCAAGAGGCAGGTCAGGTGGTCTGGTAGTCCCATCTCTCAGAATTTCCCACAGTTTATTGTGATCCATAGTCAAAGGCTTTGGCGTAGTTAATAAAGCAGAAATAGATGTTTTTCTGGAACTCTTTTGCATTTTTGATGATCCAGCAGATGTTGGCAATTTGATCTCTGGTTCCTCTGCCTTTTCTAAAACCAGCTTAAACATCTGGAAGTTCACGGTTCACATATTGCTGAAGCCTGGTTTGGAGAGGTCTTTAGATAGATGTTTTAGGAACAGATTTTATGATCCCAATCCTTGCATCTCCTCATTTCTAGAAAAGCAATAAATCCCTTCATGGTGACATCAGGTCTTCTGAGTAGCAACAAACTTCTTGTAAAATGAATGCTTAATGGTACTGAATTCCCCCTTCACCAAAACTTTATATATTGGCTTTCCCCCACTGCTGCTTTGGATCAGTGTCTCAGAGCTATCTGAGATGCTGCCTCCTGGGCTGCAGTCCTCATTTTGCCCCAAATACAACTTAACTCACAACTGTCAAGTTGTATACCTTTTTTGGTCAACAGAACATTTAATGCTACAAAAAAATATAAATATATACTCGGAAGTGGTTTAGATACTTCAACATGAATATACATGGTATAACGGTTTTACAAGTGTTCCACCAGAATGAGAACTCCCTGTAGCTCTTGCTCATTGATTCTTATTAAGTGCTCAGAGTTCTTTATTATACAGTGGTCACAATAACCTAGGAAATCACCCACAACAATAAATATAGAAGCATCCCCTAGTTTTTCTATTCCATAAAGTCTGTGAAAGCTGCTCTGTCATGTCTGACTCTATGTGGCCCCATGGACTGGAGCCCGCCAGGCTCCTCGGTCCCTGGGGTTTTCCAGGCAAGAATACCGGAGTGGGTAGTCATTTCCTTCTCCAGTTCTGACCCAGGGATCAAACCCAGGTCTTCCATGCTGCAGGCAGATTCTTTACCATCTGAGCCACTAAAGTTTAATGTGCCCATATTAACATATTAACACATGAAGAAAATATTAACATAAGAAACAACTGATAAATCAACACTATGGCACCATTTTTTGAACTTATCACTAAACTTTCAAGTATTTTAAAACATAGATGATTTCCTAATGACCTATTATATTATTTTAATCAAAAAAGTTTTTAAAAGTCACCTCTGAAAACAGGATAGAGCCTGTGTAATTTAAATCTAGGGCTGATCAATATTGCATTATGTTGCTCAGGTAATCCTGCCACAGTGATGAATTGGCTGAAGTGTGGAACATAAAGACAGCAAACAGGCAAAGTTAGCATTTTAAAAATACACTGATTAAGAGCTCATGATGTACAGGGTATTATATGATTAACAAGCATTCTCCTCAAGACTACATTTTAGAAAAAATTCCAGATAGAATTTATTTAATGTACACCTTTCCAACAAACCAAATTATATCAATTTTGTAGTAACATTGGAATTCAATGATGTTTTATTTAATTAGACATGACAGCTTTTCCTTTTTTGAGTTTCAAAGACAAATAAGTCTGAAAAGTAGCCTCAGAGTTGCTTTCAGCATTGCAACTTTGGTTACATTCCTAGGCATAAGCGGCCATTTTAATACAGCTATGCTTGCCTATCTGTAAGGACTTTAAAGTCGTATGGACTTCTCATCATAACTGCAGAACACCCTCATCTACTTCCCCAAATTATCTCCTCTTTCAACACTGCTTTCACAAAACTAGTTATTTCCGCTGTTTCTGGAAAGTATTTAAAGAAACACTTTAGCTAACAGACTAATGCCAAGAATAAAACTATTATTCAATATCAATATTAATATGATATAGATGTTTTAATAAGTGATTCATAATGAAGCATCTTAGATGGTGTGAAATCACAGTTTATAATTTTAAATCATATTTAAAATATGAAAACAAACTGTTATTTTAACTGTAACAGCCATTTCCATTTTTAACTTGCTTGCATTGTTTCAAATGACATATTTTTTCAATTGTTATGTTTTTTCCAAATTTAAGACAACATCTGGCACTATCTGGCACTAATTTCCTAACCGGGATTTTAAAACTTGAGCACTGTATTAGGAGAGAAATTGAATTTTATTTCTTTCAATCCTACTGATTACTGTTGCTGCTACTGCTAAGTTGCTTCAGTCATGTCCGACTCTGTGCAACCCCATAGATGGCAACCCACCAGGGTCTGCCATCCTTGGGATTCTCCAGGCAAGAACACTGGAGTGGGTTGCCACTTCCTTCTCCAATGTATGAAAATGAAAAGTGAACGTGAAGTCGCTCAGTTGTGTCCAACTCTTAGCAACCCCATGGACTGCAGCCTACCAGGCTCTTCCGTCCATGGGATTTTCCAGGCAAGAGTACTGGAGTGGGGTGCCATTGCCTTCTCCAACTGATTACTAGAGCATCTGATTGAAATAAAAGCTAGATTTGAAAACTCAAGCTTCTCAGATAATTATAACCATAGAAATATAAAAACATACACTAACAGATTTTATCTAAAGACTTCAGGTAGTTTGAATGATTGACAAGAATGACAAAAATCAGACAATCAAAAGGAGAGAAAAAATTATATACTGCTATATGGATTATCTCTGTCATGTATGTTATTTCTATTATATGTAAACTGGTCCACTAGATTCAACACCAATACTAGAAAACCCAAATACTGATTATATAGCAGAAATTTCAAGTTTCTTGTTCTTGCATAAATTAGCGATACTGCTTTTCACTTTGTTTACTTTTCCTATTAAATCTACCCTAGATTCCAACCAAAATGCATGTCACTGTTCTTGTAAATATTCCCTACTACTATTTCTGTACCTTGGCTAACATTTTCCCACTGCATGTAAATTCAGTCACTATTCCCTTAACCTTCAAGAAATTTGACCAACTGTTACAATTTGCCTGCAACTGTCCCAGTTTGTCCAGGACTCTCCTGGTTTTAGCACTGAAAGTCCTAAAGCCCTAGAAAACTCTTCATCATAAGCAAACTAGTATAGTTTACCCTTTACTAGTATACCTTCAAGACCAAACCTAATGACCCTTATACCTTCCATACTTTGCAGACTAGAATATGTTACTCTCCAAAACTGCTACAGTAGTGAATGCTTAAAAATCCTTGTCTCTACCAGCATTTTAAAAAATATCATAACTTTCACACTTCTTTATTCTAAAAAAGTCTCATATCTATTTACTCCTTCCTTTTACCAGGTACTCTTCTGTACTCCACACAAATCTATAGTCTGCTTTTCTGCCACCTGGACTCTGTAGCAGGAATCACTGATGCACTGTCACAACCAGTCAGTATCTCTTGCAACTCTGGATTTTGGATGAATTCAATCAATGAGCCTCAGACATAAGACCAGAGGGTAGGAGGAGAATAAGATGAGGAATTTATTTTCCTGTCTCTTTCCACTATCAAAGGCCACATTCTCTAATAATTAAACTCATTCATTATCTCCTCTTTTTCTCTGCCCCTGCCTCCTTGTCCATATCTTTGTGTGTTTCATCCTCTCTCTCTCTCTCTCCACTCCCGTCTTCTGTTGCCTTTCACGCATAGGGTACAAAACAAGTCCTTGCTGTTAAAAGACATTGGGAGCTTTACCATGCTCTAGTAATTCTCCAAATATTCAGATATAAACTCTCACCTCTTTTAGGAATATTATTTTCTATTTTTTACTAGAATCTGACCACAACATACATCTTTTCCAAATCTATAAATCCTGTTAGCTATACTTCCTTCCAAATCCAATTTGAGAATTCATTATTTCAGTCTCTGTATCACCATCTAACCATCCTAGGCTTCCTGGCTGTGTCCATTTAGCAATTTCTCTAAACTTCATCATGCCAATAATATTCTTCTTTTTCATTGTTATCCTAGTGATTGAACACAGAGGGCCAAAGTCACACATTCAAGCAGATTAGTAACTCAAAGTAAAGAGACAAGTATGTCCGGAGTCACTGGGTTGGAGACTTGAGGAGATTAAAGGAAGAGGCAGGATAGCCTTCTCCCTGGCTCTCTCAGAATAAAACTCAAACCAACAAAATCAGGCACAGGGAACCATCCTGAAGCCCATTTATGAAAATCATGAGCAATATCATGGATAGTTCAGCAGAAAAAACAACTTAATATTAAGCTCCTAAATATCGAGCTTTAGCTGCTTCAATATCAACCGCTTGTGGTCAGGAACCTCCTAGAATAGGAGGCCTTGCTAATCACATAGGTGGGATTTGATAGTGAAAAAGGAAAAGAAAACAAACAAACAAAAAAAAATTAGGAAGAGGGAAGGAGAGGCAGATAGAGCCTGGAGGGAATATTCAGAATCTGGCATCAATTTCTAACTCCAGATCATATTTTTATTCTTGAAATAACATATAAATCATAGAAGATTTAAGTAGAAAAGAGTTAAAGACACTGAGAGACACTAAATTTAACTTACTCCAAAAAAAGAGCATAAAAATCTTGCAAAAATATTATGTTTGAGGAAATAGAGTAAAACTATTTCCTCTCAAATTACAGTAGTCAAACCATGAACAGTTCCATGAAAACCATCCCCTTTATTGATCCAAGGATGTCTTTGAACAAAAGGCACTTGTAGCCCTAGTATTTGGGAATTTCATCAAGAGTCACTGTCACTAGTTGAGGTTACTCTGAAGATGGTGATTGCAGCCATGAAATTAAAAGATGCTTACTCCTTGGAAGGAAAGTTATGACCAACCTAGATGGCATATTCAAAAGCAGAGAGACATTACTTTGCCAGCAAAGTCCGTCTAGTCAAGGCTATGGTTTTCCTGTGATCATGTATGGATGTGAGAGTTGGACTGTGAAGGAAGCTGAGCACTGAAGAATTGATCCTTTTGAACTGTGGTGTTGGAAAAGACTCTTGAGAGTCCCATGGACTGCAAGGAGATCCAACCAGTCCATTCTAAAGGAGATCAGTCCTGGGTGTTCTTTGGAAGGACTGATGCTGAAGCTGAAACTCCAATATTTTGGCCATCTCATGCGAAGAGCTGACTCATTGGAAAAAACTCTGATACTGGGAGGGATTGGGGGCAGGAGGAGAAGGGGACAACAGAGGATGAGATGGCTGAATGGCATCACCGACTCGGTGGACATTAGTTTGGGTGAACTCCGGGAGTTGGTGATGGACAGGGAGGCCTGGCATGCTGCAATTCATGGGGTCGCAAAGGGTTGGACACAACTGAGTGACTGAACTGAACTGAACTAAAAGGTCCTTTGCCTGGTGGTTCAGACAGTAAAGAATCTGCCTGCAATTCAGGAGACCCAGATACAACCCCTGAGTTGGGAAGATCCCCTGGAGAAGGAAATTGCAGCCCACTCCAGTATTCTTGCCTGGAGAACCCCATAGACAGAGGAATCTAGTGGGTAACAGTCCATGGGGTCACAAAGAGTCAGACATGACTGAGCAACTAACGCTTTCATATACTAAAGGTATATATAATACCATATACTATATATATTTATGTATATAGTATGAGTACTATATACTAAAACAGTATACCTGTGTCTCATAACATGGTAGGAATGAAAAGGGACTGATTCAGAGGAAAAGTGGAACAAAGAAGAAAGAGCAGTTAACTGCCACACACTCCCTACAAGTAGACTGACCATCAAAGATTAAGAATGAGAAGGAGAATGCAAAAACATTAATTCTCAGGAAAAATTGAAACAGAGAGATCTCAAAAAGACTACAGAAAGTGATTACTGGCCAAGAGAAATTTGTTCTCTGGAACTACTCCTTGGGCAGCTGCACAGCACTGGATCAGTGAGTGGCCACGGGGAGATAACCCCACTCCAACATCAGGAGTGGCGGCTGTGCTTTCCTGGACCAACAGTGAGGAGATATCCCACGTCCAAGGTCAGAGAGTGTGGAGGTACCCCACACCCAAGGGCAAAGGAGAAGCCTCAGCAAGATGGTAGGAGGGGCGAATTTGTGTTTAAAATCAAATCCCATTCCCTCCAGAGATGCTCAGAGGGTTCAAACAAATCTTGTGCACACCAGGACCCAGGGACCCCACAGAGACTGAGACAGAACTGTGTTTGAGCATCTCCTGTGGAGGTACGGGCTCCTACACAGCAGTGGGCTGCTACAGGGACAGAGGCTCCGGCTGCAGCAGACTTGGGTATGGCATAAGCCCTCTTAGAGGAGGCCACCATTAACCCTACCATAGATCTGCCAGAACTTACACAGGACTGAGAAATAGACTCTTAGAGGGCACAACAGAACCTTGTGCACCAGGATCCAGGAGAAAGGAGCAGTGACCCTCCAAGAGACTGACCCAGACTTGCCTGTGTGTCCAGGAGTCTCCAGCAGAGGTGTGGGCCTGTGGCAGCCTGCTGCAGGGTTGAGGGCATGGATTATAGCAGTACATGCATGGGATCTTTTGAAGGAGTTCACCATTATCTTCATTACCTCCACCATAGCTTGGTGCCAGGTAAATAGCAGGAAGGGAACACAGCTCCACCCATCAACAGAAAATTGGATTAATGATTTACTGAGCATGGCCTTGTCCATCAGAACAAGACCCAGTTTCCCCATCAGTCAGTCTCTCCCATCAGGAAGCTTCCATAAGCCTCTTATCCTCCTCCATCAGAGGGCAGACAGACTGAAAACCACAATCACAGAAAACTAACCAATCTGATCACATGGACCACAACCTTGTCTAACTCAATGAAACTATGAGCCATGCCGTGTAGGGCCACCCAAGATGGATGGGTCATGGTGGAGAGTTCTGACAAAATGTGGTCCACTAGAGAAGGGAATGGCAAACCACTTCAGTATTCTTGCCTTGAGAACCCCATGAACAGTATGAAAAGGCAAAAAGATAGGACACTAAGAGATGAGTTCCCCAGGTCGGTAGGTGCCCAATATGCTAGTGGAGATCACTGCAGATGGTGACTGCAGCCATGAAATTAAAAGACACTTACTCCTTGGAAGGAAAGTTATGATCAACCTAGATAGCATATTCAAAAGCAGAGACATTACTTTGCCAACGAATGTCCATCTAGTCAAGGCTATAGTTTTTTCAGTGTTCATGTATGGATGTTAGAGTTGAACTATAAAGAAAGCTGAGCACTGAAGAACTGGTGCTTTGAACTGTGGTGTTGGAGAAGACTCTTGAGAGTCCCTGGGACTTCAGGGAGATCCAACCAGTCCATCCTAAAGGAAATCAGTCCTGAATATTCATTGGAAGGACTGATGCTGAAGCTGAAACTGCAATACTTTGGCCACTTGATGTGAAGAGCTGACTCATTGGAAAAGACCTTGATGCTGGGAAAGATTGAAGGTGGGAGAAGGAGATGACAGAGGATGAGATGGTTGGATGGCATCACTGATTCAATGGACTTGAGTTTGGGTAAACTCTGGGAGTTGGTGATGGACAGGGAGGCCTGGTGTGGTGCAATCCATGGGGTCACAAAGAGTTGGACATGACTGAGTGATTGAACTGAACTGAGGACTATTCTTGCTCTAAGGTTCCAGTATGGGTCATTTGCTTTCATCAAAATCAAAGTCAACTTTCTCCTTAGAATTTCATGGCTGTTCATCTCAGTGGTCTCTTTCTCATGCTTTTTGGAAAGCACAGATGGGTAGTTAGGAAGCTGTGTACAATGTGGGGTAGGAAGGTGTACCTCACTGGCTACTCAGTTAAATTTCCTTTTATGACTATATAGATATTCTTCAGGTTTCAGAGAAAATTGTAGAGCAACTATGGTAACTTCTTTGTGTTTTTTTTTTTTTTTCAAGGAAAATAGAGAAACTTTATAGATGTATTCAGGGTTCAGTAATAAATGTATTTTTTCATTTAAATATATCTGGCAGGAGGAATGTATTCTATTCCTAGCAATTGCTGCTTTATATAACTAAAAAATTGAAGGCACTGAGCAAATTAGATTTCCAGTCCCTCTGATTGGGACTTACAGGTAATTGAAGCTATCGGAGATGAGCCTTGATTTCCATTTCTGATAATTAGCCTTGGAGGAGAGGAGCTATTTACAAGAAGTTTTGTATTTCATAGACAGGTGCTGGGGGATGGAAACACAAGGGAAAGGGAAAATGCTTTTAATTGAAAAAGTCCGTATCAGAGATTAGGTTGCTATGATGCACATTTGGATAATGCCTTGAGACCCACCTTCAACCCTCTTAACCTTCCTCAAAAGAGTAAGAACAAAGCACAGGATACCAGGGCCCTCTGCAAACAAGTCACATGCCATTCATTGCCACCAGCATGTGCCCTGATGGAGAAGCTTCCCATAGTAAGAATCACCTCCCTTAAAGCCAAGAGCAGGAGATACAGGGTTGGAGTAGTAGTACCCTCATGCTTCCATTTTTGTTTAAATAAATGGGACTCTCTTACTTTTCTGGTGTGTGATTTTTAGGATTGCTTAATTCAGTGGAAATAAGTAGGTAGATCCAAGAGTACTGAGCTGTTAAATAGCTGTTAAAAGCAAATCAGCCCAGGAGTCATTCTGTAACGTTACATTTCTCTCCTCTGGAGTTGTCTCCCCTAAAAAGGTAAATTCCTTTTTATCCAGGTTTTTTAAAATAGTATACATAATAAGGAAAATCTGCAATGATCATCATTTCATAAGTAACTGGTAAAGAAGGAAATGACACACAATCCTTTCTGGCAGGGTAGTGAGAAAGTGGATCCCGGAAGCAAGCAGGGATAGATATCATGATTGCCATTGTTCACTCCACCAGAGCTCTCTGCAGGCTGAACTATTTGTTGTGACATATTCAGAGAAAAGCTAGGGCTTGACATTATCGCTTGCAGATCATTTCTGTATGCTGCTTGTCACAGGCAGGTTTTCCAGAAGCAGACACAGAGGAGGAACTTGGTGTGCAGGATGACTGTGACAGTATGTGGAGGGAAAGGATGCAGGACTGAACAGAGAGAGCAGTTGAATAGCGACACAGTCCCTGGAAAAGCCTCAGCTAACCCCCTGCAGAGCTCAGGAGCACAGATGTCCCATTCCTTGGTGAACAAGATGGCCAGGCCTTTAGAACCCACCATGGACCACCTCAAACAGTCTGATCCTTGAGGAAGGCACCACTCCCCAGTTGAGG
Organism: Ovis aries; assembly: GCF_016772045.2. NCBI lineage: Eukaryota > Metazoa > Chordata > Mammalia > Artiodactyla > Bovidae > Ovis > Ovis aries. The sequence continues at coordinate 64,165,187 of NC_056059.1, read as the reverse complement.
CAAACACTGAAGGGGCTAACAGCTGGAGGCTGTCTGATGACTCTCAAAACAAGTCCGACCTTGAGGGAGATCTGGCCAGTGCATTTCCATCTCACCACAGTCTCTTGTATGTATTAATCATTGATGTTGTTCAACAGAAATGAGAATTCAGTGAGAGACACTTCTAGGTATTTTCTACCTTCAACTTCAGAATCATTTATCCAGTTTGACCTCAAGTAATAAAAAAAGACATCTAATCTCAATGACTATGAACTGTTTCAATTTTCTGTGTTATTACCCTTATAATTTGAGTACACAAATTAATTAAAATAATATAACTGTCCAACCAAATGGGACTTCCAAGCATAACTTTGACATTTAAAAATGTTTAATTTTACTAGATAGCTTCTCCAATATCAGCTCTTGACTTCATATGGTTTCACTGGGTCTACTCTTGGCTTTGAAACCTAGATTTGATTTATCAGGCCTGTCAAGTCAAAGATATATTTCTCTTTTCAAAAATGGCTCTGTCTGGAATGATGTGTAGAGCACAGTTTATGGGGAAACGTCATCAGCTGTGCTCATTGATGCTAACACTGAAGGACACTGTGTACTGAGCGTTCCTTGGGTGGAGCTTATCCACTTCAAAAGCTGGCAGAATGCAAAGAATCTGTGCTCACTGGCTTCAGTAACTGTGCAACCAACAGCAAACTGGAAGGTCACCCACTGAAAAGAGCCAGAGGGCTTGAATAGTATCTTTTTAGTGGCCTTTTTAACTAGGATTTTTGATCGAGTGGTTTCAACATAAAATGGGTTTGTGTGTGAGTTTAACAGAATGGCTAGATCTCTTCCTTTATTAAGGTTTTATATGTGTCAAAAAGTTAGATTGTTTTGGTTATTATTTCCCTTTATTTATTATTTATTCATTTTTGTTCAGAACACTCTACTTTGAATTTTTCCCATTTGAATGAGAGTTTCAACTTTTCTAAACATCTGTCAGTGCACTAAAATACTGTGCCAGGTGTGATTTTGTGTGTTTTATTTTCTTTTAATTTTGTCAATTCAATTCCAATTATCTCTGCCTGGTAGGATCTTAAAAAATAGACATTGTTATAACCCAGGGTCTGATTTATATCCTACTGATTAGAGTATGACTGATCTTGGGATTTTCCCAACATCTGTGGTACCCCCATAGTGATATGATGCTTCATTTCAGAAATGAACACTCTTTGTATAATTCATTTCCTAAAATATCTAGCCCAATTCAGTCTTTGCACATTTGATAGAGTGCTTAAGGACATAAGAAGAAACCATTTTTAATCAAATCTGCCTTGACTATAACATGAAAACCAATTTCAGAGATATTAATATGTGAAAAACTGATGATATGTTGTATTATGAAACACTTGCTGCCCCTGAGAATCATTTTTTTCCTCAATAGATTTTAATTAATGAACTTGTTATAAGAAGTTTTATATACACAATCTTTGATTTACTGCTACATATAGCAAACTCTGACAGGGATAGAACAAAGAGTGGCCCTGAAATGAGCAGATATACCAATCACCCTAACCAATCATAAGAGCAATAAAAATTTTAGTAGAATCCAGTTACACAAATTCACAAAACAGGACAACACTAAGTTGACTTTGGGGTTATTAGTAAAAAATGAAGTGACTACATTGATTTTAGCAACAACAATAGAGAACAGAGAGACAAGATATAGAGCTAAACATGTAAATGTCCAAAGGTTTCAGGAAATGAGGACTGGTTTTCAGTATTAAGGAGAGCTTCAAAGAAGTTACTGCTTTTGTAGAAATATCAACTCACCTTCTTAAGAACAAGCAGAAAAAGTGAGACAGACAGATGGATTCTCATACTAGACATTTAATGCATCCATAAAACACCACGCTGTTTTGAATGCATTATAATTACTTTAAGTAAAACATTTCACTCCTAGTGAATAGAAATACTCCTCTTCTTCCACCTGGAGTATTTGGCATAGGTCTATAGGGAAATCCTGGAAAAGTATTGGCAACTTCCAGTACTCTTGCCTGGAAAATCCCATGGATGGAGGAGCCTGGTCGGCTACAGTCCATGGGGCCGCAGAGTTGGACATGACTGAGTGACTTCACTTACTCACTTACTTACTTATAGAGAAATCCACATGTCTATTTTGGATTTCTTTCATGAATCAAAATATCTGATGGACGTTGGACTGGACTCTGGAAAAGCAATAGTTCTAGCTTCCGAGAATGAGGCTCTGTCTCCTCACTACCAGAGCCCACATCACAAGTGAGTAAGTTGTTCTCTGACACAGAACCACGGTGTACTTGGCATATGAATTCTGACAATCATTTTCTATCATGAAGTGTACACGTAAGAAGATACGGCAGTGTTTGCAACATTATTGAGTCATTCCATAGTTTAGAACCATGAACAAACATAAAGAAAAATAAACATTTTTATCATATATACCACGGGTAGCACCAAGAGTCACAGAAATTTCTCCATATCCGATTATTTGGTGTCATTTAAGCAATGACTATACATCTAAGCGTTTTTGGTGGCTCAGTGGCAAAGAATCAGCTTGCCAAGCAGAAGACACAGGCTCAATCCCTGAGTCAGGAAGATCCCTTGTAGGAGAAAATGGCAAGCCACCCCAGTATTCTTGCCTGGGAAATCCCATGGACAAAGGAGTCTGAAGGGCTACCGCCTATGGTGCAGCAAAAGAGCCAGACACAATTTAGCAACTAAACAACAACAATGTGTATCTAGGCAAAGATGATTTGAACTTCTGAAAATCTAAGGATGGCCCAGAATTCTACCCTAATTGCTCAGCTGGTAAAGAATCGACCTGCAATGCAGGAGACCCCAGTTCGATTCCTGGGTTGGGAAGATCTGCTGGAGAAGGGATAAACTACCCACTCCAGTATTCTGGCCTGGAAAATTGACTGGATAGTCCATGGGGTCGCAAAGAATAGGACACGATTGAGTGATATTCACTTTCACTTTGAGAATTCTACAATAACAAAATAGATAACTTATCAAAATCAGTTATATTTGCCTATCAATATCAAATGGAAAGAAAATGTTTAGGATAAATTACATGAAGCATATTCTTTAACTTTAAATCAAGTTGGAAGGCAAAAATATAAAATATCAATTTAACAACTGAGAAAAAAAGACATTAACAGGCTACAGTATAAAATAGATATGTAATTAAATCCTCTAGCAGGAACAATTGGAACCTTTTTTTTGTACTGTCCTTTGATAATGATGTGTGCCTCAAAATAATTCTGGAAAGCCCTGGAGAGAAGTTAAGAGAGAACAAAATCATGGGAGCTATTTGCATATTAAACGAAATGAGGAACAGTGACTAGAGAACCGCCTTTTATGACCTCTAAGGACTAGTTCCAGAGCCCACAGGAGTCATCTTGATAGAGATGAGTGAAGAAATACAAAGAAAATATAGTCTTTTAAAAGAGGAACTAAAAGAGAAAATTTAATTGGCAATATTTAAAAATGTATCCCTTCTCACAGACCTCTCCTTTTGTTTGATTTGTTTTCCAATATTCCCATAGAAATAGAAAAAGTGAGTTATATTTTCTATTATGCTACTGTTTCCATCAATATCTTATGTAGTATTTACTGCTTTGATATTGCAATTTTATCTCTGAGCATTTGAAGGAGAAAATAAAATATGGCAACACATTATTTTAAAGCCAGCACTTAAAGGGCTACAAATGCAGCATGTCTCTTGTGGCATAAGGGAAAGAATTGCCATAAAATGGTTCACATTTACTTTGTTGCTTTTCTGTCCTAAGTAGGTCCAAAAATTTTGTAAATGAAATTAAAATGATTAGCCCTAGGATTTTTGTTAATAAACCACCTTCATTATTTAATATTTGCTCTTGGTGCTAAGTTGATGATAGATTTGACAAGTTGATGCATTTTCTAAACTTACTGAAAGATAATTAGATCCACTAGGCTGTAAATCTTCCTATGACAGAGATTCTACCTAATATCAACCAATATTTAAACCAATATATCCTTCTCTCCATTACAGTTTATCAACATAGAGTGAACTAAAATGTTTATAGAGAAGGAATTTTGGGTCAGTCATAATGATGGTGACAACAGTGTGTTTACTCAGAAATAGTAAAGCACTTTTATTCATATTTAGCTACTTTCCTAATTAAGGTTATACATTTAAGATATTCTATGTCATTTGGTATATTGTCTAAAGAAAGGAAATACCAAAGAATGTTCAAACTACCACACAATTGCACTCTTTTCACATGCTAGCAAGGTAATGCTCAAAATCCTTCAAGCAAGGCTTCAACAGTACATGATCCTAGAACTTCCTGATATAGAAGCTGGATTTAGAAAAGGCAGAGAAACCAGAGATCAAATTGCCAACATCCACTGGATCATGGAAAAAGCAAGGGAATTGCAGAAAAGCTTCTACTTCTGCTTCACTGGCTATGCTAAAGCCTTTGACTGTGTGGCTCACAACAAACTATGGACAATTCTTAAAGAGAAGGGGCTATCAATCTACCTCACCAGCCTCCTGAGAAATTTGTGTGCAGGTCAAGAAGCAACAGTCAGAACCAAACATGGAATGAACTATTTCAAAATTGAGGAAGGAGTACATCTAGGCTGTGTATTGTCACCCTGCTTATTTAACTTATATGCAGAGTACATCATGCAAAAGCTTGGGCTGGATGAAGCACAAGTTGGAATGGAGATTATTGGGAGAAATATCAATAACCTCAGATATGCAAATGACACCTTCCTAACAGCAGAATGTGAAGAGAAACCAAAGAACCTCTTAATGAAGGTGAAAAGAAGAGTGAAAAAGCTGGCTTAAAACTCAGCATTAAAAAAACTAAGATCATGTCATCCGGCCCAATCACTTCATGGCAAATAGATGGGGAAACCGTGGAAACAGTGACAGACTTTATTTTACTGGGCTCCAAAAACCACTGAGGACAGCGACTGCAGCTATGAAATTACAAGATATCTGCTCTGTGGAAGAAAAGCTACGACAAACCTAAACAGCATATTAAAAAGCAGAGACATGACTTTCTGACAAAGGTTCATATTGTCAAAGCTATGGTTTTTCCAGTAGTCATGTACAGATGTGAGGTTAGACCGTAAGAAGGTGGAGTGCCGAAGAACTGATGCTTTCAAACTGTGGTACTGAAGAAGACTCTTGAGAAACTCATGGATAGCAAGAAGATCAAACCAGTCAATCCTAAAGGAAATCAACCCTGGATATTCATCGGAGGGACTGATGCTGAAGCTGAAGTTCCAATACTTTGGCTATCTGATGTGAAGAGCATATTCATTGCAAAAGACCCTGATGCTGGGAAAGACTGAGAGCAGGAGGAGAAGGGGACAACACAGGATGAGATATTTGGATGACGTCATTGACTCAATGGGCATAAGTTTAAACAAACTCAGGGGGATAGTGAAGGACAGGGAGGCCTGGTGCGCTGTAGTTCATGAGGGCAAAAGAGTCGGACACAACTGAGTGACTGAACAACAGCAACAACTCCCCCATTTTATTCCTGAACCTATTTAAATTAAATGAAAAGAAAACCGTATACTAGCCGTGTATGCTGATCAATCTAATCACCATTCAGTAAACACAAGCAAAGAACTAAGTATCAGTAGAGATGATTCAGGGACCTCTTTATATGGAAAAAGCAGTACCAACGTGAGCAAACACAGTAACACACTTTAAAAGAAATCATTTGGAGGATAAAACAAACTTCCAAAAATATTCTGAATGAATAACTTACCTCAAACCTTAGCTGATGGTATGGTAACCAGGACACTGTGACTGTTCTAGCTAGCTTCATCTCCTAACCCATAGCTACATGTATATTGTCATCTCTACCACAATAGCAACCTATTATGCCTAGACAGAAAATTGACTACTGGGCACTCTACTGCCTGGAACACATCATGGAGCGAAGTAACAAGGCTTGTTATACCAAGCCCTATATATTCTTGGAGAATGAAATGGCAACCCACTACAGCATTCTAGCCTGGAGAATCCCATGGATAGAGGAGCCTGGTGGGCTACAGTCCATGGGGTTCCAAAGAGTCAAACATGACTGAAGTGACTTAGCACACCTATATATACTGTATTTCCCCTAGGCATACATACTTAGGATAAAGTTTAAATTATAAATTGGGCATAGTAAGAGATGTAAAACAGTAACTAATAATACAATAGTTATAATAGCATGCAGTGGTCCCTTGAACAGCAGTTTGTACTGTGCGGGTCCACTTACGCATGGAGCTTTTTCAGTGATATGCACTATGGTACTAATATTCCAAGGTTGGCTGAATCCTCAGATGCAGAACCACAGATATGGAGGGCTGACTGTAAAGTTATATGCAGATTTTCAAGTGTAAGGTGTTTGGTGCTCCAACCCCAGTGTTGTTCAAGGACCAAATCGACTTTAATAAAAGTTACATGAATCTCTCTCTCTCTCTCTCTCTCTCTCTCTCTCTCTGACAGGCACTGTGGCTATAACTTTTGTAGTTTGAGGGTTTGAGTTACAACAGCAAAACCAGCACAGATTTCTTTCTCTTTCTTCACAATTTAACAAGTAGAAGATTCATTCTTACTGTACATCATAGCAACCTCAGCATCGGAGCTTTTTCCTTCCTCATTAAGTCAAGAACCTTTTCACTTAAAGGAAGCACCCTACATCTTATATTTGGCATATTTGAATTGCCAGTATCAGTACTCTCCTGCTTTGGGGACATTACTAAGCAAAATAAGGGTTATTTGAACTCAAGCACTGCAATGTCATGACAGCCAATCTGATAACCAAGATGAGTAACTAACTGATGCCAACAGGCAGGATATATGGGAAAAAGGGATAATTCACATCCCAGGTAGGATGGTGCAGGACAGCATGAGATTTCATCACACTACCAAGAACGACACACTTATGAATTGTTATTTCTGGAATTTTCCATATAATATTTTCAGATCACAGTTGACCATTGGTAACTGAAACTACAAAAACAAAGCTGCAGTTTTCCTTGTTGGGGGGGGGGGGGTGTCAACTGTAGTGTTTGTAGACCTGAAACCCACATTTGCAATGAAATTTATACCAATGGCTCTTCCACCCTGTGTGGCACATCCCTAGCAAGGAAAATTCTGCCAGTAACTATGCTCAAGGGCACTGCACCATTGGCAGGGAACTCATTGACTTAAATCTCAGACAGAATTCACAAGGTGGCTAATAACTTCAGAGTTCTCTAAAAAAAAAATCTTGGTTTTCCATATCTTTGTTGGAGAAACAGATTCTGGATTTACCTCCTACTTAGAGAAAGTCGGTTCAATAAGGCAAGAAGTCCAAAGTCATATTCTCCATTTTCCTAAACCCTATAGCTGTAACCCAATTCCGTATTCTTATAACTCCATCCTCACCATGCATAACACCCTGGAAATGATATGGTGCTTTTGTAATAGAAATGGATACATAGATAAAGAGATGGATGATTAGCAATATTGGATCTATTCAAGTAGATAAAAAATATTATATGTTGGAAATATGATAACTGACATTTAAATTTTTAACAGAGGAAAAATATAAGATAAATAGAGATGAAGATTTGCACTGAAGCTGACACTCCAATACTTTGGCCACCTGATGCAAAGAGCTGACTCACTGGAAAAGACCCTGACAATGGGAAAGACTGAAGGCAAAAGGAGAATGAGGTGGCACAATATGCGATGGTTAGATAACATCACCAACTCAATGGACATGAATCTGAGCAAACTCTGAGAGATAGTAAAGGACAGTGAAGCCTGGCTTACTGCAGTTCATAGGGTCGCAGAGTCAGACCCGATTTAGCAACTGAACATACACACACTCACAAAACAATCTCTATGTAATCAGCTCAAATGAAAACAGGAAGAGGAGTCTGTAAAAAATTTCCTTAAGGAGATAGATTCCATGTAATAATCTGTATTAAGATCTTGAAAGATTTTATCAATGTGATTAAACTTATGGCGATGTTTTGCTGCCTGTAATAAGAAACACAATTAGAAACTCTTCAGAGAACAAAAAACTGAATAGGAAACTCATAGGCTATATATTGAACACTAAAATATAATATGATTTTGAGTGTTAAGAACTGGGAATATTGTCTTTTGTGTGGCAGTTTCAATTGTATAGAATTACATCTGCTTTTCAATGGGTCCCATTATAGTACTTTGACTGAAATAAAATTTATTTGTTTTTAATATTGTTTATGCATAATACTCATCACATTTACATAATGTTACTGTATTATGAGGTTGATTTGTATTCAATTTTTAAATGAACCATTAGTGAAGACACACACAAAACACAGGCAATAACATAAAAATTTTAAAAATGAAATAGAATAAGCTATGCTAAGTCACTTCAGTCATGTCCGACTCTGTGCGACCCCAGAGATGGCAGCCCACCAGGCTCCCTCATCCCTGGGATTTTCCAGGCAAGAACACTGGAGTGGGTTGCCATTTCCTTCTCCAGTGCATGAAAGGGAAAAGTAAAAGTGAAGTCGCTCAGTCGTGTCTGACAAGTTAGCAAAAATCAAATAACTGTTGACAGAATTTGGGCTTCCCTGGTAGCTCAGTTGGTAAAGAATCTGCCTGCAGTGCAGGAGACCCCAGCTCAATTCCTGGGTCAGGAAAATCCCCTGGAAAAGGGATAAGCTAGGCACTCCAGTACTGTTGGGCTTTCTGTTGGCTCAGATGGTAAAGAATCCTCCTGCAATGCGGAAGACCTGGGTTCAGTCCCTTGGTTGGGAAGATCCCCTGGAGAAGGGAACAGCTACCCTTTCCACTATTCTGGCCTGGAGAATTCCATGGACAGAGGAGCCTGGCAGGTTATACAGTCCACGGGGTCACAAAGAGTCAGACACAACTGAGCAACTTTCACTTTCACTTGACAGAATTCAGAAATGGAAAGGGGAAGGACAATTAAAGAAAAATGTAAGTGTCCTACTTTTTAATCTTCTATAAAGTGAGGCCAATATTGCTCAGAAATTACATGAATGAAGGGAATTTTATTGAAGAATATTATTTCAGGTCATAAATCTAATACTAGAGTAATATAAACAATAAATGGGGAGCAAAAAGGGGAAAAGTGGGAGTTAGTATGATGGTCTAAATTTAATAGACACTATCAAAAGTTGGTAATTGGAGAAACAGAAATAACATATAATTATAGAGCCAGCAATAACCACAGATGAGCTGAAAACAAAAGTTCTTTAAGTTGGTTACAACTGCAGATTGCAGCTAGAAGTGAGGACAGGGAAAGAAAGAAACTTATAATTTGAAAACTTCCTTTTAAATTATCTTTTTTTTTTCATTTATTTATTTATTTATTTATTTTAAATTTTAAAATCTTTAATTCTTACATGCATTCCCAAAAATGAACCCCCCTCCCACCTCCCTCCCCATAACATCTCTCGTACAGATAGAGATAGAGAGATGGAGGAATAGAAGAAGACAGACATAGAAGACATAGAAGTTCTGTTTTCTTTCTGCAAGAAGACAATGATTTCTCTTAAAGTTATCTTCACACATCACCACTTCTCTACAGTCCAAATTAATTAGAATAGCAATTATAACATCCTGAAAATCTTTTATCCCCTCTCTCCATTAACATGCCCATTGTATTCTCAACTATTACCCTCATCCTATAATTGGTGAAACTTTGTTTCATATCTTTCAAATAATATCCCCCAATTATTCAACTTTTCAAAAAATGCATGTGTCAGAAACTGATAGGCACAGGGGTTGCAACTGTCACGAACACAAACAGTCAAGCTGGAGTGCCCAACATTAATTGCACAAATAAATGTACAATTAAGAATACAGATACGTGATCCAAAGAAAAGCAACATGGTTTCATGAATACGTTTCATTACTCCACTTAATCTGCTTTAAGTGGGATAAGTGGAAATTTAAAAGAAAGGAGAGGTGTCTAACAGAAAAATAGCTCCGGCAATGGTCCTGAGAGATGAGTGCTGTCTAGTAAATAAACTACTGCTGCAATAGTTGGAGGTTCCCAGGTGACTCCGGTAAAGAATCTGCCTACCAAGCAGGAGATGTAGGTTCAATCCCTGGATTGGGAAGATCCCCTACAGAAGGAAATGGCAAACCACTCTAATATTCTTGTGTGAAATCACATGAACAGGAAAGCCTAGCAGGCTAACAGTCCATGGGGTCGCAAAGAGTTGGACATGACTTAATAACTAAACAGCAGCAGTGGCTGGAGCAAACAGCATGAGGCTGGGGCAGGTGGGGTGCGGAGTGGTGTTGAAAGCCTGGCAGATGATATGGTAGGTGGAGCCAGACTCTGCATGATCTGTACACCACATTAAAGACTGACATTATGCTCAGAAAAATAAGACACCATTAAAGAATAAGGAGATATAAATAGGATCAGATTTGCATCCTAAAATAAAGATTCTGGCTACAGTGTAGAGAAGTCAGTATTTGGAGGGCTGTGGTTTCTGTGCAGATACAGTCTCCAAGTCCACTGCTCTTTCCACTAGAATGATCTTTTAAGAGATATCTTTCTACTGAACAAATAAATCTCTTATTGGAATATTTTTCTTTTAGTACAACTATCAGAAAAATTTGAAGAATTGAATACCACTATCATTGCTCAAACTACGACATAATTGCACTCATCTCACACACTAGTAAAGTAATGCTCAAAATTCCCCAAGCCAGGCTTCAGTAATATGTGAACCGTGAACTTCCTGATGTTCAAGCTGGTTTTCAAAAAGGCAGAGGAACCAGAGATCAAATTGCCAACATCCACTGGATCATGGAAAAAGCAAGAGAGTTCCAGAAAAACATCTATTTCTGCTTTATTGACTATGCCAAAGCCTTTGACTGTGTGGATCACAATAAACTGTGGAAAATTCTAAAAGAGATGGGACTACCAGACCATGTGACTTGCCTCTTGAGAAACCTATATGCAAGTCAGGAAGCAATAGTTAGAACTGGACATGGAACAACAGACTGGTTCCAAAAAGAAAAGGGAGTATGTCAAGGCTGTATATTGTCACCCTGCTTATTTAATTTATATGCAGAGTACATCATGAGAAATGCTGGGCTGGAAGAAGCACAAGCTGGAATCAAGATTTCTGGGAGAAATATCAATAACCTCAGATATGCAGATGACACCACCCTTATGGCAGAAAGTGAAGAGGAACTAAAAGCCTCTTGATGAAAGTGAAAGAGGAGAGTGAAAAAGATGGCTTAAAGCTCAACATTCAGAAAATGAAGAACATAGCATCTGGTCCCATCACTTCATGGCAAATAGCTGGGGAAACAGTGGAAACAGTGTCAGACTTTATTTTGGAGGGCTCCAAAATCACTGCAGATGGTGACTGTAGCCATGAAATTAAAAGATGCTTACTCTTGGAAGAAAAGTTATGACCAATCTAGATAGCATATTCAAAAGCAGAGACATTACTTTGCCAACAAAGGTCCATCTAGTCAAGGCTATGGTTTTTCCAGTGGTCATGTATGGATATGAGAGTTGGACTGTGAAGAAGGCTGAGCGCCAAAGAATTGATGCTTTTGAACTGTGGTGTTGGAGAAGACTCTTGAGAGTCCCTTGGACTGCAAGGAGATCCAACCAATCCATCCTAAAGGAGATCAGACCTGGGTGTTCTTTGGAAGGAATGATGCTAAAGCTGAAACTCCAGTACTTTGGCTACCTCATGCGAAAAGATGGCTCATTGGAAAAGACTCTGATACTGGGAGGGATTGGGGGCAAGAGGAGAAGGGGATGACCGAGGATGAGATGGCTGGATGGCATCACTGACTCGATGGACGTGAGTCTGAGTGAACTCTGGGAGTTGGTGATAGACAGGGAGGCCTGGTGTGCTGTGATTCATGGGGTCGCAAAGAGTCGGACACAACTGAGTGACTGAACTGAACTGATCATTGGTAAATATTGTCCATAATATTACCTTGAACACAGAAGAAAATCAATAAATGCAGGGTGAAAAAAAAGGAATATATTGCTTCTATGTAACTTTTTAAATCACTATGCCAAAAGATGCACCCCCATTTATCTCTTTGCCCCTTCACAGAATACAGCCTTGTGGTGGTGAAGGGGCTTGCATTACTCAATAACATCATGAGCCATGCCTTGCAGGGCCTCCTAAATGATGCTGCTCTTAAAGTGCTGCACTCAGTATGCCAGCAAATTTGGAAAAGTAACCAATCCAACCTAAAGGAAATCAGTCCTGAATATTCATTGGAAGGACTGATGTTGAAGGTGAAACTCCAATATTTTGGCCACTGTGAAGAGCTGACTCATTTGAAAAGATCCTGATGCTGGGAAAGGTTCAAGGCAGGAGGAGAAGGGAACGACAGAGGATAAGAAGGTTGGATGGCATCACTGACTCAATGGACTTGAGTTTGAGTGGACTCTGGGAGTTGGTGATGGACAGGGAGGCCTGGCATTCTTCAGTCTCCACAGGGTCGCAAAGAGTCGGACATGACTGAGCAACTGAACTGAACTGAACTGACTGAAGCAGTGGCCACAGGACTGGAAAAGGTCAGCTTTCATTACAATTGCAAAGAAGGACAATGTCAAAGAATGTTCAAATTACCATACAATTTTGTTCATTTCACGTGTTAGTAAAGTTACTTTCAAAATCCTTCAAGCTACCTTTCAGCAGTACGTGAAGCGAGAACTTCTAGATGTACAAGCTGGGTTCTGAAGAGGTAGAGGAACTAGGGATCAAATTGCCAATATTCAATGGATCATGGAGAAAGCAAAGGAGTTTCAGGAAAATATCTACTTCTGCTTCACTGACTACGCTAAAGCCTCTGATTTTGTGGATCCAAACAAAATGGAAAATTCTTAGATGGGAATACCAGACCAACTTACCTGCCTCCTGAGAAATCTATATGCAGGTCTAGAAGCTACATTTAGAACCAGACATGGAATAACAGACTGGTTCAAAACTGGGAAAGAGGTTCAACAAGAGTAAGTGATGTGAAATGGAGGGTTGAGTGAATCACAAGCTGCAATCAAGACCGCTGGGAGAAACATCAACAACCTCAACTATGTAGATGATATCGCTCTAATGGAAGAAACTGAAGAGAAACTAAAGAGCCTCTTGATGAGGTGAAAGATGAGAGTGAAAAAGCTGGTTTGGAACTTAAATTAAAAAAATAAGGATCATAGCATCCAGTCCCATCACTTCTTGGCAAATACAAGGTGAAAATGTGGAAGCAGTGACAGATTTTCTTTTCTTGGCCTCAAATTCACTGTGAATAATGACTGCAATCATGAAGTTAAAGATGCCTGCTACTTGGAAGGAAAGCTATGGCAAAACTAGGCAGCATATTAAAAAGCAGAGACATCACTTTGCCAACAAAGGTCCATATAGTCAAACTATGGTTTTCCAGTAGTCATATATGGATGTGAGAGTTGGACATAAAAAGGCTGAGTGCCAAAGAATTGATGCTTTTGAATTGTGGTGCTGGAAAAGACACGTGAGAGTCCCTTGGATGGCAAGGAGGTGAAACCAGTCGATTCTAAAGGAAATCAACCCTGAATACTCATTGGAATGACTGATGCTGAACCCAAAGCCCCAATACCTTGGCCACCTAATGAGGAATGCCAATCCTTTGGAAAAGACTCTGATGCTAGGAGAAATGGAGGGCACATGGAGAAGGGGTAGCAGAGGATGGGATGTTTACATAGCATCAAGGACTCAGTGCACATGTATTTGAGCAAACTCTGGGAGATAGTGGAGGAGAGAGGAGTGTCATGTGCTACAGCCCACTGGGTCACAAAAAGTCAGATATGACTTAGCAACTAAACAAAAGCATAGATCTCTTTGATGTATATTTGCCTTCCATGAACTATCAGTTATTTCTCTTTGTTCCCCTCCTCTCCCAAATAGGGAAAATGTGTCTTGGATATTATCAACCAACAATAGTGAAGAGATTTCTGTAAAATAAACAGGAAGGACTCAGGAAGAAAGGAAGGAGAAGGGATTCAATTCTCAAATAGTTAATCTAAGAAGGGATTATGTAATTGAAAATGGTTCCATAAACTCTTGTATTAGAATGAAGAGGTGGGAAAAAGAAATAAAATACTAGAGGCATGAGGAAGTAATAACTAGTGAGCATGGAATGAAATAGAAAACTGAGTTAAGAAGGACATAAAAATAGATGTAAGGCTTATACAGACAATAAAACATGTCAACAAGTATGCACATGTATGTATGGCCACAGATATTTACACAAATCTGCACATATACTGAATCTACAACAGTCTGAATGCACTCGTTACACACATGAAACAGCCAAGAACTTAGCTGGATGCGAAAGAAAGCTGGTATTCAAATGTTCACATGTGGATCTGTGTGTGCAAAGGTGTTTCAGGCAACTTTCAATACCCACAGCAAAACTCAGAACATGAGCAAATGACAGGAGACAGCTTCAGTGTTATTTCTACTTAGAATATACTAAAATCCCAAAGTCAAATCAAATATGGTCCAATAGCCTTTGTCTTGTTAGTCCCTGATTCATCATGTTACATGTGACTCATGAACATGGAATATCAGGTTTAGATATCAATTAATCATTTCAGGGAAGACCTCAACACATTAATCTAGTGAGAAAGTATTTAGGAAGCACCTTATGCGAATATTATGATATTCACCTTATGGTAATGTTATTCACCTTATGTGAATATTCATATCCTTGCATCTCAGCTGATGGTTTCTTGAACACCCACCTTTTAGTTAACAATGTGCCAGAAACTATTATCCTTATTTTTACCTTCCCACACATAATTGTATCCCTTCTTACCCTAAGCTTGTTTTTTTTTAAGGTTGTAAAGATATTAGAACACAATGTCTATTTCGATTAGCTTTGAAGACTAAACTAATAAGATATACTTCCAGCTAAGAAAGTATGTTTTAGAAGCTAGTGTTCATGGATTATAATAATGAAATCAAGGAGGCTGAATCATTTGAAATCATTTTACATGAAAGAAATTCTTTTTTAAAAGGAAAATTCTTGTATATGTTAGTATGCAGGAATCTTTCAGCTTATGAAACAGTAATACATTTACCAAACACTTTGACTTGGGGGGGATACTTAATGAAATATTAATAGTATATAAGATTGAGGCATAGATACTAGATACTGTGTTGAGGCATTTAAAATGTGATTTAAAGTAATAAATTCTCTATGAACAGGACTGCTATGAACAATAAGCCCAGATTCAGAAGGAATGAAGTCTTTCAGTATTGAGTCTGTGGTGGCAGGACCTGACAAGAGAGGGAGAAGGTGCTTCTAGTGCAGGTCTCCAAGGTCAGGGACCACACGTCTCCCAGAGGAACAAGATCTACTTGTCTCGGAGACCAAGAAACTACAACAACAAAAGCTTCCTGACTGGGTTACCTGCCTAACACACACTATGTACTTTTTTCCTGGGGGTGGGTACTTGTTGAAAGTAGCTATATCAATTAGAAATTTCTGATGGTGAAGAAGAACTGAATGCCCAGGCTGTGAAAAGAGCAGGAATCAGGGAAGCAATAGAAATTTCTAAGCAATCTTCCCATGGATTCACTAGATGACAAACAGATGATCTTTTGAAACCATGTATTCCCATGCAGGAATAAAATAGTTGGAAGTGATAGCTGGTAATCCTTGGGTAAGCTGCCTGCCACTTTGGTAAACCTAAGGGGAGGCAGGTTACTATGGAATCCAGAAGAGCCATTGTCCCAGAGGAGAGGAGGAGACTTACCAAAACGGAGAGGCTGGAGGAGGAAACATGCTACGCATAAGTGACTGTGGTATCCAGCCTCCAAAGGGCCCCCCTTAAACCTCATGCCTTTGAACAATCTACTGCATGTTGATCAGGGGAGATCTCTGAGATCAGAAGAATACAGCAAAACTAAAGAAGACTTTTGACTTCCAAGCCATGGCCATAAAGTCATTGGAACTTTTTCACTGGCCTCTGATTACTTACTCTGGAATAATCCAGCTCCATGCTGAGGACACTTGAGTAGCCCTGTGCAGAGCCCAGCATGAAGAGGGACTGAGCCCTTCTCCCTTCAGCAGCGAGCACTGACTTGCCAGCCACCAGACTGAACCTCCATGGGAACAGACCCTTCAGGTCTAGTCCAGGTTTCAGACGACCTTCACCCCAGTTCACGTCTGACTGCTATCTAATAAGAGGGCCTGAACCAGAGCCTGCTGAGCCAAATTGTTCCAAATTCCTGATCCACATAAATGGTGAGCAATAGTCAACAATTATTGTTCTTTTAAGCCACTGGGATTTGGGGTAATTTGTTAGGCAGCAATAGAATGAGGCTTCCCTGGTGGCTCAGCAGTAAAGAGTCAGACATGACTTAGACTAAACAACCAGATAACTAATACAGTGAGACCCATGTCAAAGTGATAGTGAAAGTCACTCAGTTGTGTCCGACTCTTTGCAATCCCATGGACTATAGCCTGCCAGGATCCTCTGTTCATGGAACTCTCCAGGCCAGAATACTGGAATGGGTAGCCTTTGCCTTCTCCAGGGGATCTTCCCAATCCAGGGATCAAATGCAGGTCTCTCGCACTGCAGGCAGATTCTTTACCAACTGAGCCACAAGGGAAGCCCAACTTATATCAAGGAACAACACAAATTTGAGAGTTTTATGAACAAGTCAAACTATTAGGAATCAGAGCAGAGACTTACCAAATCACAAATGCTCTTTAATTACCTAGAAAATTTTTTTTAATTACCTATTAAATAGTAAGGCAATATTCTGTAATAATTAATGGTATGGGTTTTCAAACTAGACTGCCTAGATTAGTATTTTAATTATTCTACTGTAAGAGTTTCGGCGAATTACTTACCTCTTTGGAGGTCATCCACTTGGAGGTAAATGAGAGAAAATACCATTTTCTCTCATTACAGAACAGAGATATAAAAACGATACTAACTCAAGGGTTAGTTGTGAATATTAAGACAGAATTCAATGAAACACTTAGAACTTTGAGTAGCAAGCATATAATTACTTGTGTAATATGTATTTGGGCCTCAGAATCACTGCAGATGGTAACTGCAGCCATGAAATTAAAAGATGCTTACTCCTTGGAAGAAAAGTTATGACCAACCTAGATAGCATATTCAAAAGCAGAGACATTACTTTGCCAACAAAGGTCTGTCTAGTCAAGGCTATGGTTTTTCCAGTAGTCATGTATGGATGTGAGAGTTGGACTGTGAAGAAGGCTGAGCGCCGAAGAATTGATGCTTTTGAACTGTGGTGTTGGAGAAGACTCTTGAGAGTCCCTTGGACTGCAAGGAGATCCAACCAGTCCATTCTGAAGAAGATCAACCCTGGGATTTCTTTGGAAGAAATGATGCTAAAGCTGAAACTGCAGTACTTTGGCCACCTCATGAGAAGAGTTGACTCATTGGAAAAAACTCTGATGCTGGGAGGGATTGGAGGCAGGAGGAGAAGGGGACGGCTGAGGATGAGATGGCTGGATGGCATCACGGACTCTAGAGACGTGAGTCTGAGTGAACTCCGGGAGATGGTGATGAACAGGGAGGCCTGGCGCGCTGCGATTCATGGGGTCGCAAAGAGTCGGACATGACTGAGCGACTGAACTGAACTGAACTGAACTGAACTGAACTGAATATGTATTTATTATAAAATACATACACACACATATATATATATGTATTTATATATACACACACATACTTATATAGGCACTGGTATATATCTATATATTTTAAGCCTGAGAACAACTTTATTAAATAGGTACTATTATATTTGCCATTTTACAGATGAAGAAACTAAAGAACAGCTAGTGTAAAGCTACACTTTAAATCCAGACAGTTTGTTACCAGAGCTTGCCCTCTTAACTATCACAATATAAAATCCTCTAATAAATTAGGATATGTTTCATAAATACTTGATGTTATTGACAAATCATGCTAGTTGATGTTGGAAATAACATATGCATCATATTTTTTTCCTACGGTGCTATATTTTAGATGAGTAAATGAGATTAACAGAAAATCAAAACTTTGTTAGGAATATTTTGCTTTACAGAAAAGTAAAGTGTTTCACTAAGGAAAGTTAATATTTATAAAGTGCTCTCTAAGAACCAGTAAAGGGACAATGCTCCACATAAACATATTCTTTATGTACATACATTGTGGGACTTGGATGTGATGTGCACACAATATCCTCAGTGTACTTTACAGTTTCAACCTTTCCCTCACCGTTAGGTTGTCAGCAGCATTTCTCATTGTTTTCCATGTACACTCTCATAAGTTTCTTTAACCAACTCCTGATTGTTCTCCTAATTTGCTTTCCACTAAGAAAAAAAATAAGCGCAAAAGGTTGAATACCATACTTAAAAATCCATGTCTTCCCAGAAATTCGGAATGTATGCTTATTTGGAAATAAGGTCTTTGCAGTTAAGGTATAACATGAGGTCACAATGGATTGAGGAAGTCCCTAAATTCCATGATTGGTAACCTTACAAGAAGAGAAAACACAGATACACAAAGAGACACACCGAGAAGCGCATGCAAAGACAGAGGCAAAGACTGGAGCAGCACAGCGATAAACCAGAGTGCCAGAGATTCCAGGAGCCGCCGGACACGCTAGGCAGGCAAGAGAGAATTCTTTCCTGGGAGCGCTCACAGCAGCACAGCGCCACAAGCACCATGATTCCAGACTTTCAGACTCCAGACTGAGACGGTAAATGTCTGCTGTTTTAAGTCACCAGATCAAGTGGTAATTTATGAAGGCTGTCATAGGAAATGAATATACCAACATTACAGAAATTGTGTTAAAAAACACTCATTAAAATGCAGGTGGGTACTCACATCTCTAAATGTGGGTCAAAAAACCTTTCCTAGGGAAAATATGCATGTTTGAGGGGTGGGGTTTGGAAATATTTCAGGAGCTCCAGAACCTCTGTTATTCTGAGATCCAAGTCAGAAGCAAGAGACTGGTATTATTGTCAGGACAGAAAAGAGACTTGGAAACCAAGGTTCCCTGCCTTGACTGGTAATCATATAACTAGTCCCTGAGATATCTTAAATTCTAGGGGGAAATAACTGTATGATTCTACCTGAGCATCTCATTACTTGAACCAAATACAGGTGATAATCTAAGGTCAGAAGCATAGCACAAAGAACAGATTGACCCCAGTTGCAGTCGCCGAGCATCATGCATCACATGAGTCAAAGGTCCACCGAACCACTCTTTTCACTGGTGAATCATGTTTATCAGCAGCAGTGGGTTAGACTACAGAAGTTAGAGGTGTGCTCTTGGTGACTAGACAGAAAAGAACACTTAACAATCGATATACTTGGAACAAGCTGTGTTCTATACCATATTCTTTGTAATTCACTGCTTTTTTTTTTTTTACTTTATTCTCTATTGTTTTTTTTTTAACTTTTATTTTTACTTTATTTTGCTTTACAATATTGTATTGGTTTTGCCATACATTGACATGAATCAGCCACAATTTACAAACAGGAGTAGCAAAGTAGTAAAAAAGTCATTGCTATAGAATTTGGATATGACTTGATGCCGAAGAATTAATGCTTTTGAACTGTGGTGTTGGAGAAGACTCTTGAGAGTCCCTTGGACTGCAAGGAGATCCAACCAGTCCATTCTGAAGGAGATCAGCCCTGGGATTTCTTTGGAAGGAATGAAGCTAAAGCTGAAACTCCAGTACTTTGACCACCTCATGCAAAGAGCTGACTCATTGGAAAAGACTCTGATGCTGGGAGGGATTGAGGGCAGGAGGAGAAGGGGATGACAGAGGATGAGATGGCTGGATGGCATCATTGACTCGATGGACATGAGTCTGAGTGAACTCCGGGAGTTGGTGATGGACAGGGAGGCCTGGCGTGCTGCGATTCATGGGGTTGCAAAGAGTCGGACATGACTAGGTGACTGAACTGAACTGAACTGACTTCTTTCTATAACAATAACTAATGTTTCTAGCTTCCTGAAATTCTTCAGTTGGCTTTTGATGATTCATAGAATCTCAGTGTAGTATGAGGACAACAGACTGTTGAGTTTATTCCCCAGCCTTTGAGCAGAGAAAATCTAGGATGATGGCTATTATGCAAATGATATAACACAATTGAAGTGCCAGAAACTTTGTGTAAGTATGCGCTAAAAATTAGTTCCTCCTACAGTTACCTTAAAATCTTTTTTTTTTTTTAGTGTAACAGAGGAAGATTGCCTAGGCAAATTCCAAACCCTCACAACTACATATTCAAAAACTATTCCTAAGCTCTTGTCCATTTCCCTTTGAATTGTGATTAGTGGTACTAATTCTAACAAGATATAGTACATCATTTATTATAAGGCAATTAAATGTTCCCTCACTTTACCTTTCTGCAGAAAATAAAGCCTCATCCCTTTAGAATTCCTTCAGGGCTTATTGTTTTATTGTTGTTCTTATTCTCTACTAGAGGCATTTTAAAATTTTCACATTAAAAATTTCAAAAAGAAAAAGGAAACCTTCACTGATGGTGGTATATCAACCAAAGAGACACAAGACTGGATTAAAGGAGCTCCCAATGGCCAAAGCTAGAACAATTTGAACAAAATACATAAAATAGTATTGGATTATAGACCCAAATATAAAATAAATACTTCTGAGTTCATATAAAGAAATGATTGAATAAATAAATGAGGAAGAAAAGACAAATATTCCATGTGGAAGAATTTCAAATAATTTATGTAGATACCGTGTCTTCAAGAGGGTGGTGTATAACTCCTCACTCCAGGAGTATAGACAGCAATTGTGACTTCCTTTCAACAAACACAGTATGAAAAGAGGAAGAAAAGTAACTTAGCAGTGAATAAACCTGACAAACAGTATCTAGACAAAGTTAACACTAACTATAGCAAATATTCTTGTCTGGAGAATTCCATGGACAGAGGAGCCTGGTGGGCCACAGTCCATGGAGTCGCAAAGAGTCAGACATGACTTAGCAACCAACATTTTCACCCTAGATATGATGTGACGAGAGTGATATTTTACCTCTGTGGTTTTCCTCTCCCAAAATGCATAACTCTAGTCTAAGCATGGGGAAAAGATCAGCCTAACTCAAATTGAGGGACATCCTACAAAATACCTGACCAGTACTTTCAAAACTGTCAAGGTCATCAAAAGCAAAAGGAATCTAAGCTGTCACAGTCTAGTGAAGCCTAAAGAGACATAACAACGAAATGTTATGTATATCTTAGATGGAATCCTGGCACAGAAATACATTTTAACATTAAGATACAAGTAACAGAGAAAACCAGATGTGTGATATATGGGGACTTTATGTATTACTTCTGCAATTTTTTTATAAATTGAAAACCACTCTAAATTTTTTTATTTAAATATAGATAAATTCTTAGTCTCCATTCCTAGCCTCCTAATTATTACTAACTAGCTTCCTCAGGAAGATCTCCCAGGTCAGCACCTAAATGAACCTCACAAAATCCTCATGAACTAGATTCTATCATTATAGCATTTTTTTACAGATAAGACAACAAAACTGGAAAAGTTTAAATAGCCTACCAAAGACCTGCCCACAAAGTGGCAGAGCTGGAATTGGAACTCAGTCAACTTCTAGAATTTATCACCTTAACCATTCAGTTCAGTTCAGTTCAGTTGCTCAGTCATGTCCGACTCTTTGCAACCCCATGAATCTCAGCATGCCAGGCCTCCCTGTCCATCAGCAACTCCCAGAGTTCACTCAGATTCACGTCCATCGAGTCAGTGATGCCATCCAGCCATCTCATCCTCGGTCGTCCCATTCTCCTCCTGCCCCCAATCCCTCCCAGCATCAGAGTCTTTTCCAATGAGTCAACTCTTCTCATGAGGTGGCCAAAGTAATGGAGTTTCAGCTTTAGCATCATTTCTTCCAAAGAAATCCCAGGGTTGATCTTCTTCAGAATGGACTGGTTGGATCTCCTTGCAGTCCAAGGGACTCTCAAGAGTCTTCTCCAACACCACAGTTCAAAAGCATCAATTCTTTGGCGCTCAGCCTTCTTCACAGTTCAACTCTCACATCCATACATGACCACAGGAAAAACCATAGCCTTGACTAGATGGACCTTAGTCGGCAAAGTAATGTCTCTGTTTTTGAATATGCTATCTAGGTTGATCATAACTTTTCTTCCAAGGAGTAAGCGTCTTTTAACTTCATGGCTGCAGTCACCATCTGCAGTGATTTTGGAGCACCAAAAAATAAAGTCTGACACTGTTTCCCCATCTATTTCCCATGAAGTGATGGGACAGGATGCCATGATCTTCGTTTTCTGAATGTTGAGCTTGAAGCCAACTTTTTCACTCTCCTCTTTCACTTTCATCAAGAGGCTTTTTAGTTCCTCTTCACTTTCTGCCATAAGGGTGGTGTCATCTGCATTTCTGAGGTTATTGATATTTCTCCCAGCAACCTTGATTCCAGCTTGTGTTTCTTCCAGTCTAGCGTTTCTCATGATGTACTCTGCATATAAGTTAAATAAGCAGGGTGACAATATACAGCCTTGACGTACTCCTTTTCCTATTTGGAACCAGTCTGTTGTTCCATGTCCAGTTCTAACTATTGCTTCCTGACCTGCATACAGATTTCTCAAGAGGCAGGTTAGGTGGTCTGGTATTCCCATCTCTCAGAATTTTCCACAGTTTATTGTGATCCACACAGTCCATACTAATCTATAATGTGACAGTATACAGAGAAAATATAAAACAATCCACAGATAAATATTATTATTTTTAGAAAAGTTAATGATTATAAATTCTACATGGAATGATCTGTAATTTCATAAATTCCCACAACAATTAATTAGAAAATAAAAATGTTAATGAGCACAACACAAAACATCAAAATTGTGAAATATAGCAAATCTAATGGTAGGTGTGTAAGACCTCTACATATAAAACAATAAAACATTATTGAGAAAAATTAAAGAAGACCTAGATAAATGTAGGGATTAGCATGCTTATTCATGGGAAGACCTGATATTATGAGAATTTCAACACTCCTCAAACTTCCACAGAATCAATACAATTACAATGGAGTAGGTATTTGTGAGTGTAACTTTATAAATTATTCTAAAATTTAAATTTACTGCAATAAACTTAGAAAGGTCAAGATACTATTCAAAATAGAAGGGGAAAGATTTGCTTTAATACATGATGTGAACACTTACTTTAAAACAATATTTAATTAAAAGTGTGATGTTAATGTCAGGATATCATAGTTCAGTTGGTAAAGAATCCACCTGCAATGCAGGAGACCCCGGTTTGAATCCCTGGGTCAAGAAAATCCCTGGAGAATGGAAAGGCTACTGACTCCAGTATTCTGGCCTGAAGAATTCCGTGGACAGAGGATCCTGGCAGGCTACAGTCCATGGGGCTCCAAAGAGTCAGACATGACTGAGCAAATTTCACACACACATATACAAGCAGACAACTTAAATGATTTTAAAAGAGCCCAGTAAGGAATTCATACACATATGAACATTTAATTCAAAATAATGATAGCAGAGTAGAACAATGTGGGAAAGGCAGACTTTTCAATAAACAATCCTAAAACAACTGGATAAAATTCGGGGGAAAAAAAGAAACAAAATATACCTTTATCTCACATCATATATAAATATGAAAACTTAGGGCTATGTAGATACAAACATAAAGGAATTATAAATTTTCAGAATATACCAACAATATAAGAGAATATCTTCTTTCCCTTACTGTAAGAAAAAGTTTTTTAAATAGGACACAAAAAGTAGTAAACATAAAGAAAAATATTTAAAAACTGAACTACATAAAAATTAAGAACTCTTATTCCTCAAAAGATACCATCAAGGGAGTGAAAGGCAAACCAGTGTACAGAAGATGTGACAGACACACAAACACACCTCTGAACACCAAAGAACTCTTACAAATCAAAAAGGAAAGGCCAGGTAATCCAAAGAGAAAATGAGAGTGGAAAAGTAGCCCCACAAAGACATACTAGTCACAAGTAAGTATATGAAAATATTTTGTCTTAGGAAAATCAGGAAAATTAAAATTAAAATCACAAAGAGATATTAAAGACATACCAATGGCTAAAATTAAGGTTTACAGCCACATATTAGCAAGAGTGTAAACCAACGGGAACTGCCATACATTGCTGATGAGACAATGAAATGGGACAACCACTCTGAAAACAGTTTGGAGTCAGGTGTTAACTTGTATAAATGTACACACTATAATGAGAATTCCACTGCAAAGTATGTACTAAAAAAATGTGTGCACATATGCAGCAAAAGAAATCTACAAATATACATACTGTTTACAAAAACCTCACACTGGAAAAAGCCCAAGTATCCATCAACATAAAGTGGATACCAAATTGTGGAGTACTCAAGCAATAGAATACATCAATAAAGATGAACCAACTAAATCTATCAACAAGCAGAGGTGAGTCTCACAATCAGAAGACTGAGCAAGAAAAGTCATAAAAAATTTAAGATTTATTGTATGGTTTGATTTATATGAAGTTCCATAACAGGTAAAACTATAATGTAATGTTTAGAGATTTGTGCTTCAATGAAAAAAAATAATACAAAGAAAAGAAAGCCTATGTAATGAAAGTCAGAGGGTTTACTTTGGGAGCAGGGATGGTGATCCAGGGTTTAGTCACTGATGGTGGACATGATTTCCTGGTTGTTCATTTTGCATTTTATAATAATCCACTTAACTGTATAATTTTGTTTTGTCATGTCAGACTCTTTGCTACACCATGGACTGTAGCCTGCTAGGCTCCTCCATCCATGGAATTCTCCAGGCAAAAATACTTGAGTGGGTTGCCAATTCCTTCTCCAGGGGATCTTCCTGACCCAGGGATTGAACCCGGGTCTCCTGCATTGCAGGCATACTCTGTACCATCTGAGTCACTGGTGAAGCCCTTTGTTTTGTGTAGTCTTGAACAAAATATATTTTAAATACAAAGATGCAAATTATTTTTATATTGGATACATTTTATTTCATGTATTTAAAGGTTTTATAAGAATAAGGAACAGTTTCAATGTTGTTATTTTTAATTCCTGTCACAAACCACAGAACATGAGACTCTTAGGATCCTATCCCCAGATACACCTAACTTGCAAAATATTTAACCAAGATGAAAGTGCAATAGACTTTTATACTTAGAAAAAGATACATTTATCAAGGATGACTAGAACTTTAATTACAAATTGCACACAGTTTCCAATAAAGTCTTCCTAAAGAAGGCAAGGCTGTAATCACTCTCAGTACTAGAGTGTCCCCATTGCGCAATTCGACAGCATGGTAATTAACATGGTCACAACTATTAAGTGTCAAGAACGAAAGCAAGGCTGAGCATATTTCTGACTCAGGTGCTATCAGCATGGGGTAGAAAAATGGGAAATATTGCCAGGAAATCAATCAGTTCCACCAAAACTGAGCCAACTCTGAGCAGTAGTTTAACAGTTTTATGAGAACAAATATAACCTCAACTAATTGCTGCCTAGAAAATTAATACAGAGCACACTTTTCCATTGTTCACATATGGTTTATGTGCACGTGTTCTAAATACCTGCCAAGAAACTAGTGTAAGGTGTTTTAGAAAGTAGGAAAGTGGTGAATGGCATCTTTCTGGGCATACAAAAGGAATTTGTCAACCATCAAAACAAGTCATTAACACAATCAGGACCATCCCTTTATTTGTAAGATTTTTTTATTAGATAAGACTTCTCATTTCTAGAAATTGAGAATGAATTTACTGCAGCACTAAGTGGAAAGTACTGTGTCATACATATGGAAGCCACAATTTACTTGAACTTTGAGTGATGCGCAGTATCCATCTAGTTTCTGTAGTGGCTAAAACCCACCTGCCAATGCAGGAGACATAAGAGACACGGATTCGATCCCTGGGTCAGGAAGATCCACTGGAGGAGAGCATGGCAACCTACTCCAGTATTCTTGCTTGGACAGAGGAGCCTGGAGGGCTATAGTCCATAGGTTCAAAAAGACTCAGACATGACTGAAGCAACTTAGCAGGCAGACAAACTGATTAACTAACAGGAGTATCACCACCCCTTCATTTTTTTAGTCCTAAATAGAACCTCTAATCTCCTCCATCCATACTCCATCTGCTATGATTTTCTATTGTTTGTTATTTACCATCATGGCTGGGGAGGGGGCATTTCATTTGGTTATTAACCCACATACCATAGACCCAGTATATGATGATGTCAATTGCCATGTATGTAAATTCCAATTATATATCCAGGGAGTGACCGTGGGGTGAGCTTGCTCCCAACATAAGCTGGACCTTGGTCAGCATTTCATTTTTCACCTGGCCTCACATGTCTCTAACAGGGGCCATGGTGACAGAGTATCAAGGTCAACTGAGACCCCATAATATCCAAGAGTTCTGCAGTGCCTGCGTATGCCCCTTTATCTGTGTGTCACCGTGTGAGTAAATGACCAAGGGTAATATTGGAGGACTAGAAGAGTAAGCATAGTAAGTATTTGAATTGTGTTTCACCACACTTCCCCCTAGAGGCCTGATGACTTCTTCAGTGGATTCCTGGCCTGAAAATAGAGAATTTGTGTTAGGTGACTGTCTCAGCCTCCTGCTTGTCCATTCTCATTTTCTTTAGATATGTTTTACCAGTATTCTTACTGGATGCCCACATGTTCTTCCCTTTGTGATGCTGTATTCAAGCAACCCTTTCCCAACTCTTCGTGTCAAGCTCTCTAGGGTGTCACTGCAGTGACTACAATAATCGATACTCTAACTTCTGATGGTTAAGCACCGCCATCTACCTTTCATTGTTTCAGAATCCTCTCATCACCATGGTCCTGAGGGAGCTTAGTTGTTAATGTCTTAACCTACACGAAGTCCTGGCTACAGGGCAGTTACCAGTGAACATTTTTAGAGAAGCTAATGCACTCACCAGGACACTCCTCATGGCTTTAGTGAATGGCATGTCTTCTGAGCTTAGCTATGGAACATAATCATCTGGAAGGTTTTTTGGCCACACATAGTATATCCATTCCACTATTCTTACTCTTCTGAACCTTTAGTCTCTTTCTCCACATTTGCATGGCAATTTTGGCATTTCAACTTCATTTAGCACAGACCATCACTTTTTCTATACTTCTAGGAACAATGCTAATAGCAAATTCTCATCATCCCACTCAAATCCATAAATTCTTTATCCGATTTTATGTTAAGGATTCTGTTGTGTGTTAATATTTATCAGAACTTAGCAATCTGTCTATTTAAGATCTGGGAATTTCACCTTATGTCAATTCTACCTCAATGTTTTAAAAGGATTACAAATCCAGTTTACCCAATGATCGATTTTCTGAATGTCAATTATTTACTTGTGAGATAGCTTTTTTCTTTCCTCCTTTCCTGAATCTGACTTTGCTATTTCAAATCCAAATGAGTGAACTTGCATTGAAAACAAGTAGCTGCCCCTCTTTTTTCACTCGTATGTTCTGTACTGGCCTCAGAAGCTCTGAAACCTTAAAGCAGGTTTCAGACAAGTTTGTGGCAGCTGTTTCATTCCAAACTGCAGGAAAAGGAGTAAAGGCAGAGCAAGACACAAGGACGTGAGATAAGAGATGACAGTAAACCTGCCTTAAGTGAAAGCTTATGCATTTGCATATAAAACATCTGTACAAGGGCAGTGTGGCAGCAGAGGATGGGCCCAGATCCCATAAGAAGAAAAGCAAACCTTCAACAGATTGTTAGAAAAGTTTCTGCACCTCCATGTAAGTACAGCAAAAAAAAAAAAAAAAACACTTCCTCCAAAATCTTTCTACTATATTAAAATTTCAATAACTCGCAGTGATTTTTCAAAGTTCCTTTTCTAGATTCCTCTTTTTTTTTTTTTTAACCAGGTAAGTTTACATGACTGGTGCTTCTAAAACATCTCAAACCTTGATTGCATAATGTAATATGTATGATTTACTCTGCAACACAGGCCATATATCTATTTATGCCTCACTTCTTTTCCTTGTGATGAAAGTGATTACATTTCTGCTGAGACTTACTTTTTTAAAAAACTTTGTATTTTATATTGGAATATGGCTGATTAACAATGCTTGATAGTTTCAGGTATACAGCAAAGTGATTTAGTTATACATATACATGTATTTAACCTTTTTTCAAATTTGTTTGCCATTTAGGTTGTTATATAATACTGAGCAGAGTTCCCTGTGCTATACCTTAGGTCCTTGCTGGTTATCCATTTTAAATACAGCAGTGTGTACATCTAATTGGAATATGTGTATCATGCTTCTTTTATGAAATGTAACAGGCCTTTTTTGCTTGTTTGTTTTGTTTTACTTTTTTTTGGAAATTGTCTACAGTATGCCCAGCTTTAAAGAGACCTTATCTTTCATAAAATCACACCGACAACTAAACAACATAACAACTCAATGTCAATAATATAACTGCACCGTGGATGTTTGAAGTTTTCTTGGATGGCTAAATGACAAAGAAAAATAAACTTACTACTCTAATTTTCTTTTTCAAGAGAGTAATCATATTCCATACTACAAAAGTAGTATCTTCCTACAGTAAAGTCATAATCAGTGATCATTTTCTTCAACATTTACGATAGTCCTTAAAACTCATAAAGTTTAATCAAGTAATTTAAGGATTGCTTGATTTACTTTTAGTTAATTACAAGCAAAGAGTTGGACATGACTGAGCGACTGAACTGAACTGAACTGAGCTGAATTACAAGCAAGCCCTTTAATAATTTAAATCTTCCCTGATTTTTTTTAAAAGTCTGGTGCTTAAATAGTAACATTGAAATTTCTATATTTCTAGCTTTGTTGGAGTGTTGTGCATTTTCAAACACGAAAAAATTAAAAAGCATAAAGTATGAAAAATATTTGCAGTAAACATGATAAACTATAATCATATATTCTTGAAGAATGTAGAATTCATGCAATTCACAGGAGAATAATGACAAATGATCAGTAAACATGTTGGGGAATGTTCCTCTTATATCCAAATGTATCATAAAGTAGAATAACAACATTTTGGCCTAACAATTTGACAATGATTATAAAATTTTAATATTTATTGTTCAATAGGATGCAATAAGCTGCCTAGAAGAAATTTAAATTAGAACAAGCTCTTTAGAGGACTTTGGCTATATTTATCAAGAACCTTAGAATTTTTCATACCATTTGATGGGCAATTCAAACTCTGTAATTTAGCCAAAGGAATAATTGGACCATAAGCACAAGGGTAATCACAGAAGATATCTGACAGTTTTAAACTGTTAAAATTTAAAATTCGTAGCAAGCTAAATGCCCAAAATTTGAGTACTTAAGCAAAAATTCTTTCTTCTTTAAAGTCAGTCAGTTGTGTCCGACTCTTTGTGACCCCATGGACTGCAGCCCACCAGGCTCCTCAGTCCATGGGATTCTCCAGGCAAGAATACTGGAGTGGGTTGCCATTTCCTTCTCCAGGGGATCTTCCCGACCCAGGGATCGAACCCAGTCTCCCGCATTGGAGGCAGACTCTTTAACCTCTGAGCCCTTAAGTAAATTTAAATATACAGTATCCACTGTATTGGACACAATGCCATGCGATCCAAAAGTCACATTTTCCAAGACTAAATGATATGAGTGAATGCTCATAGTTCAATTTTAAGTGAAAAAGGCAAAGAACAAAACAAAACAAACAACAACAACAACAAAAATACAAAGCTACATACATAGTTTGACTAGTTTCGTGTCAGAAGTCTCTTTCCTGAGTAATACAGGTAGAAAGAAATTACCCTCAAAAGATTATATTTTACATTAGCACAACCTGGATCAGAATATTCAAATGCAAAAGCCTCCGGAGGAACAGAAGTGTGCCCATGTCATCATAGACACCAGGGGAGGAGGAGCCCCTATAACTGCTATCACCATCATTTGTCACTTAGTTGAATATTCTGGTTGAAATGGAGAATTCAGAAGAAGAGACAGATAGGGGAACAGACTGACAGACAGCTTTCACCAATCTTTCGATATATGATCGAAACCTCATCTTTATATAGAAGCCTGCAAATTGCAATTTGATGCCTTTTTTATGAATAAACCACATAAAAAATAAAAGCCCTATGGTTTCCAGTTACAGGTTTCTTTAAAACTAGAAGACAACTTAGTCAGCTGTAAGTTGTATTATATACAACAAATTTTAAGTGTTTCCCATCCCTTTGTTTTCTAAAAATTTACATTTGCCTCATCCAGTACTAATTTGATAGCAGTTTCTTTTTAATGACTTCCATTGTCATGTAACATGTATTTTTAGCTTTTAAAAATATAGTAATTAACATTTTAATTACTTATGTTCCATTTATTTAAAGAAATTTAATTTTAATGTGAGTTATTGTATACCAAAAAATCTAAAATGTGTGGTTTGAGCTTAATGGTCAGGTCAGTGGATAGGGAAGTGAAATAGAGGAAAGTATAATTACAATTCATGTAATACAGTGTTAAACAGTTGGGAGAAAGAACAGCAAGACAACATAAGGGATATAATTCAGGGAAACTGCTACTTTTTAGAACATACTGTTTTGGGTTCTGCATATAATTTCCAATATGGTCATAATTATTCTCAATATCATATGCAGAGGGAATTAAAAAACATCAAGTTCCAGGACTTCCCTGGTGGTCTAGTAGTTAAGAGTCCACACTTCCAATGGAGGGGGATGCAGGTTCAATTCCTGGCCAAGAAACTAAGATCCCCCACGTGGCAATAAGACCTCACAGAACAGCATGGCAAAAACAAATCAAAACACCATATTCCCTCTGTTTGTAGCCCCCTTTCTGTTCCCTACAG
Source organism: Ovis aries (assembly GCF_016772045.2). Taxonomy (NCBI): domain Eukaryota; kingdom Metazoa; phylum Chordata; class Mammalia; order Artiodactyla; family Bovidae; genus Ovis; species Ovis aries. Next base: position 64,134,273 of record NC_056059.1, on the reverse strand, counting down.
GCTACAGGACCTTTAAACTAGCTGCATACCATGTAATGAAAAGTCAAGCAGAGGAGAACAGAAGCAGGCGGAGGGGACAGAATAGAACTATCAGAAAGAAGTCTGGCTGAACTTTGTCTACTGCTTTGAAGGCCCCCCAAAGAACACTTATCTGTTCTTGGTATCAAGATTGAAGACCCCAATTAAAGCTGACTAATCATATACAGAATGGCTTCTCAAACCAGTGCTTAAATGAGATAAAATCTGACATCAGACATAGACAGCTATAATTATTTTTTTTTACAATGAAGATAAATGTCTCGTATCATGTACAATGCACCATGCAAATGAACTATACATCTAAATTTATACTTAAAATTGCATTTTAATGTTTATTTGTGGCTTTTTTCATAACTATTCTTGGGACAAAATTTTCCATCTGTCTCTCATGTTTGTGTATGTCTTATGAGCAGACATACAGAAACTGTCTGGGCTATCTTTTGAAGTATGTTTTGGATAGCAAAGAGCTATGGGAGATAGATATATGGTTTCTGAAGCAGATGGCAGAATTAAATATCCAATATAATAAAGATAGTATCTCTCTTTAGAGCAAGAATTAGGCAGGTTTGCTTGAATCCATATTACAAAAGATTAAGGTTTACTAAGTTCGAGGTTCCTCAGCTGTGGTGCAAATGTGCCAACTGAAAAGCATCCACCAGGGCCCACCTCAAAATTGCTCCTGCGGAACTTGGTGGGGCAGAGGGTGGGTGCAGTAAGGGGTCATTACAGATTAAAACTCATGCTGTACGCTACGCCTAGAGTAATAAAATCCTTTGTCTCTGACTCAAGACTTTCATGTCTCCTACCAATATCCATGAAAGTGTAGCAGGCAGATAGCAAGCTGAAAAAACGTGGTTCACTGGGGAAGGGAATGGCAAACCACTCCAGTATTCTTGCCATAGGAACCCCATGAACAGTACAAAAAGGCAAAAGATATGAAATTGAAAGATAAGTTCCCCAGGTCAGGTGGTATCTAACATACTACTGGGGAAGAGCGGAGGGCAATTACTAATAGCTCCACACAGAAAGAAGCTGCTGGGCCAAAGTGGAAACGACACTCAGTTGTGGATGTGTCTGGTGGTAAAAGTCTGATGATGTTAAGAAAAATGCTGCACAGGAACCTGTAATGTTAGGCCCATAAATGAAGGTCAACTGGACATGGTCAAGCACGAGATGGCTAGAGTGAACATCAACATCTTAGAAATCAGTGAACTAAAACGGATGGGTAAATTTAATTCAGATGACCATTATATCTACTACTGTGGGCAAGAATGGAGTAGCCCTCCTAGTCCACAAAAGAGTCTGAAATGTAGTACTTGGGTGCAATCTCAAAAATGACAGTATGATCTCAGTTTGTTTCCAAGGCAAACTGTTCAACATAACAGTAATTCAAGTCTATGCCCGGAAAACTAATGTCAAAGAAGCTGAAGTTGAACAGATCTATAAAGACTTACAAGACCTTCTAGAACTAACATTGAAAAAAATGAAAAAGATGTCCTTTTCATCATAGGGGATTGGAATGTAAAAGTAGGAAGTCAAGAGATACCTGGAGTAACAGGCAACTTTGGCATTGGAGTACAAAATGAAGCGGGGCAAAGGCTAACAGAATTTTGCCAAGACAATGCACTGGTCTTAGCAAATACCCTTTTTCAATAACACAGGAGATGACTCTACACATGGACATCATCAAATGGTCAATACTGAAATCAGATTGATTATAATCTTTGTAGCTGAAAATGGAGAAGCTATATACAGTCAGGGGGGAAAAAGAAAGAACTGGAGCTGAGTGTGACTCAGATCATGAACTCCTTATTGCAAAATGCAGGCTTAAATTGAAGAAAGTAGGTAAAACCACTAGGCCATTCAGGCATGACTTAAGTCAAATCACTTGTGACTCTACAGTGGACATGACAAACAAATTCAAAGTATTAGGTCTGGTAGATAAGTGCCTGAAGAAATATGGATGGAGATTTATAACATTGTACAGGAAGCAGTTACCAAAACCATCCCAAAGGAAAAGAAATGCAAGAAGGCAAAGTGGCTGTCTAAGGAGGCTTTACAAATAGCTGAGGAAAGAAGAAGCAAAAAGCAAGGGAAAGGGGTGAGATATACCCAACTGAATGCAGAATTCCAAAGAATAGCAAGAAGAGAAGAAGGGCTTCTTAAGCGAACAATGCAAAGAAATAGAGGGAAAAAATACACAGGAAAGATTAGAGATCTCAAGAAAATTGCAGATATGAAGGGAACATTTCATGCCAGATGGGCATAATAAAGGACAGAAACGGTATGGACCTAACAGAAGCAGAAGAGATTAAGATGTGGCAAGACTACCCAGAGGAACTACACAAAAAAGGTCTTAATGACTAGGATAACCATGATAGTGTGATCACTCACCTAGAGCCAGACATCTTGATGTGTGAAGTGAAGTCAAGTCAATGTCTAGGAAGCATTATGCAAACAAAGCTAGTGGTGATGATGGAATTCCAGCTGAGCTATTCAAAATCCTAAAAAATGATGCTGTTAAAGTGCTACATGCAATATATCAGCAAATTTGGAAAACTCAGTGGCCACAGGACTGGAAAAGGTCAGTTTCCATTCTAGTCCCAAAGAAGGGCAATACCAAAGAATGTTCAAACTGTCAGACAACTACACAAATTTCCCATGTTAGTAATATTATGCTTAAAATCCTTCAATCTCGGCTTCAGCAGTATGTGTACCGAAAAATTCCAGATGTTCAAGCTGGATTTAGAGAAGTCAGAGGAACCAGAGATCAAATTGCTAAGAGTCATTGGCACATAGAGAAAGCAAGAATTCCAAAAATACATCTACTTCTAATTCATTGGCTATGAGGATCACAACAAACTGTGGAAAATCCTTAAAGAGATGGGAATACCAGATCACCTTACCTGTTTCCTGAGAAGCCTGTATGCAGGTCAAGAAGAGTTAGAACCTTACATGGAACAACGAACTGGTTCAAAATTGGGAAAGGAGTACATCAAGGCTGTATATTGTCACCCTGTTTATTTAACTTACCTGCAGAGTACATCATGCAAAATTCCAGGCTGGGTGATTCACAAGCTGGAATCAAACTTGCCAGAAGAAATATCAACAACCTCAGATATGCAGATGATACCACTCTAATGACAGAAAGCAAAAAGGAACTAGAGAGCCTCTTGATGAGGGTAAAAGAGGAGAGTGAAAAAGCTGGCATAAGCACAACATTCAAAAAACTAAGATCATGGCATCCAGTCCCATCACTTCTTAGCAAATAGGGCAAAATGTGGAAGCAGTAACAGATTTTCTTGGGCTCCAAAATCACCAGATGGCAACTTCAGCCATGAAATTAGAATACACTTGCTTCTTGGAAGAAAAGCTAAGACAGGACAGTGTATTAAAAGCAAGGACATCACTTTGCCACAAAGGTCCATATAGTCAAAGTTATGGGTTTTCCAGTAGTCATGTACATATGTGAGAGTTGGACCATAAAGAAGGCTGAGAGCTGAAGAATTTATGCTTTCATATTGTGGTGCTAGAGAAGACTCAAGAGCCCCTTGAACTGCAAGGAGATCAAATCAGTCGATCCTAAGGGAGGTCAACCCTGAATATTCATAGGTAGGACTGATGCTAAAGCTGAAGCTCAAATACTTTGGCCACCTGATCCAAAGAGCCAATTCATTGAAAAAGACCCTGATGCTGGGAAAGATTGAAGGCAGGAGAAGAAGGTGGCAAAGGACAAGGTTGGGTAGCATCACTGAGTCGATGAACTTGAGCAAGCTCTTGGAGATAGTGGATGACAGGGAAGCTTTGCGTGCTGCGGTCCATGGGGTCGCAGAGAGTCAGACATGACTTAGAGACTGAATAACAAACCAGTATACATAAAACTGTAGCAGGCTGATATGTTAGCTTCAAAATAGGATAAAGTTTCAGATTCTTCCAAGTTCTCAATAAACTCCTGAATTTAATATTAATATTTTGGCAATATGACCTTATCTTCCTTTAAAAAGTGTTCTATATTGGTTATACTTCTTAATATTGCCAGGTGGGCAATATAAATATATTGCTTTACAGGTTTTCTAATCTTAGTGTAGTTAGATTCCCTGGAATGCAGGCTTCAAAGATTATGATTTCGTTTTCTGAAACATGCCTAGTTGGACAGCCAAAAATAAGAACCCTGATAGAATTTTTCTCTGATATCACTTTTCAGTAAGAGACTTGGAGGTTCCGTATAACTATATGTTCACTTTGATAGTTTTGTGAGCTTTAAAGTCTCCAGAATTCAGAGGAAAGAAGTGGCCAAAAAAAAAAAAAAAAAGGGTATTTTGGTCATCCTTATCTATGTCATCTGCAAAGGGACTGTCACTTGACTCCTACTACTGAAAACTCTAATTTCTGATACCTGTTCAAATTCCTGGCAAGCTGTGTATGGTTTGCTTTAAAAAGTACATTGCCCCATTCAAAGCTGTGTAAGCTTCTTTAAAAAGCACCTCAAAGGTTTAAAAGATCATTTTACGATATTTTAACTTTTATTTCTCATATTCCTTGAAGGAGTCTTCTGAAACTGGTGATACATACATCAGGATTGGGGATGAAACTCGTGGGCTCCCTATCAGGGGCTTTCACAAATCTCTGAACTGACTCTTCATGAGCCACAAACATCTCACCTATTTTCCTGCTTTAGTATCCTAAGGCACCTTCCTGATTTCACAGCTGCCTTCCAACACCCGAGGCTACAGTTAGCCACCAGAGCAATTTCCAATATAAACTGTACCATGAAACATTCTATAAACAAAATGGTTATTTTGAGTTCATGTTCTATAACTCTTAAGTGGCTCTTAATCAATGAACTTATGCAGTATGTTAGATCCATTCAGTTACTTTGGCATACATTTGGTGCACATACAAGAAAGGGATACTTATCAAGGTTAAACATTAAATGAGGATGTCACTGAGTTTTTATTTACAGCTGAGGTGAGCATTTGTTTATATCTGCTTTCAAAACATTTTCAGGTGAAATCATTGTACATCTGCTTTCTGATTAAAATGTGTGAGCCTAATCACACCTCCATCTAGATGTGAGGTCAAACCCCAAGTTATATTTTAACTAGAATGTTGCTATTTTCCACAGGTAACCTCTGCCCATCTCCCTACAGAGATAGAGGGTTTCTATTAAGACATGCTTTTATCGAGCTTCTCAACTTTAAATCTTGCAGGCCTTTCAAAACATGAGTTTTGCACTTAATCAACAGCTCAGACAAGCTGCATTCCACATACCTGTCAAAGAGTATAACCACACAATCACTGCTGATCAATAGCTATCAAAAACTAAGTTGAACAAAACTATTCACAGATGCTTGTCTGAAGAGCAGGTGCTCCATTTATTTGCCTGCTTTAAAACATCTCCCTGGATTGAGTCTGATTGTCACAGAACTCTGAAACTTTTGGCTTGTTCAAAACCTTATTGTGACAGAAATGTAATTTGGTGTTAGACTGTTATCTATTTTGAGATTTAAAAATATAATGAACTGTATTTCAGAAATAATGACAGTTTATTATAAGTGTTGACTATGTGCCAGTCACTACTTTAAGAGTCACATGTATGAGATTTCATTTAATTCTCACAACACATTTGAGTTAATGATTATTTTTCCTGTTTTAACAATGAAGAAGTAGAGCCACAGAGAGAGTGAGTAATTTGCTCAAGGTCACTTAGTTTGAAAATGGTGATATGAAAACTTGAGCCAAATTTTCAGAGACCATTCCCTTAATCATGACAGAAACTTCTGTAATTGTTTTCAGGAGATAATTTAAAATATTGTTTATTACTTTTATATCGTGCCCTCTCTATGAGGACTTATGGAAGGAATAGCTTCTTCATCTCAGTAAAAAGAAATGTTATTCTCCTTTGGGTCCAGACATCCTTCCAAAATTTCTAGACACTGTAAATTTTATAGATGATGATTTATTCATTTTGGTATTACTACTTAAAACTTTGAACCCATAGTAACTTATATTTGGGAAATTGACAATTTTATAAATACATGTGTTGAGTAGAGGCATTTTCCTTTTGCATATGTTAAATATATTTTTATAAACACTACTATGTCATTATGTATTTATAAATATACATTTATAAATATATATGTATATGTGTGTGTATATATACATATGTATACACATACACACACACATACACACACACACATACACAGACACACACACACATATATATATAGAGAGAGAGATAGGGAGTTATATAAACCTACATGGGTTCTCAAAGACATTTATCTAGTTGGTGATTGCCAGTGAATCTAAAAATTTGCTAATCTCTATGTGCTCTTTCTATTGTTCTGTCCTATTTTCTGACAGAGAAGTGGAAGACAAAAAAAGAAAGAAAATTGAGACTAATAATGCCTCCAAAGAGCTGAGTAAACACCAGAGACCACAACTGGAGTTACTACTTGGTTAATCCTGAAAAATTAGGATCATTAACTAACTATCGTGCATATGTGTGTGTCTGTGCATGTGTGTATGTGTGTGAACATTTGTATAAAACAAAGAAAATAAGTAATCTTTTAAATTAAAAAAAAAATGGTTATCTCTTCTTAGCTCATTTCGTGGTTAAGATCAACTGAGAATTGAGATTTCAGAGAATTCCCTGGCAGTCCAGTGGTTAGGACTCAGTGTTTTCACTGATATGGGGCTAGGTTCAATCCCTGATCTGGGAACTAAAATCCCACAAGCTGTGCAGTGAAGCTAAAAAATAAAAATTAAAACAAAAATTTTTAAAGATCAATTGAGATTTCACTTAAGAAACTGAATCGTTTAATATCATGTCTGCCCAGTCCCTCTGCTAAGAGGATTTCTGTTATGCCTATGTGACCACAGCTCAAAATCACTGCAGATGGTGACTGCAGCCATGAAATTAAAAGACACTTACTCCTTGGAAGAAAAGTTATGACCAACCTAGATAGCATATTCAAAAGCAGAGACATTACTTTGCCGACTAAGGTCCATCTAGTCAAGGCTATGGTTTCTCCTGTGGTCATGTATGGATGTGAGAGTTGGACTGTGAAGAAGGCTGAGCACCAAAGAATTGATGCTTTTGAACTGTGGTGTTGGAGAAGACTCTTGAGAGTCCCTTGGACTGCAAGGAGATCCAACCAGTCCATTCTGAAGGAGATCAGTCCTTGGTGTTCTTTGGAAGGAATGATGCTTAAGCTGAAACTCTAGTACTTTGGCCACTTCATGTGAAGAGTTGACTCATTGGAAAAGACTCTGATGCTGGAAGGGATTGGGGGCAGGAGGAGAATGGGACGACCAAGGATGAGATGGCTGGATGGCATCACGGACTTGATGGACGTGAGTATGAGTGAACTCTGGGAGATGGTGACAGACAGGGAGGCCTGGCGTGCTGCGATTCATGGGGTCCCAAAGAGTCGGACACAACTGAGTGACTGAACTGAACTGAACTGAACTGACCACAGCTCACTCTTTGCAAATCCGCACTTTCTGTCATTGGAACTGGATCTGGAGTGAGCACCTGATGCCATGTTAGCCAGTCTGTTTGTACATGACTCATGGCCAGGGGTCAGGGGAAACGTTTCCCTCATTCAGTGGAACAGGGAATATTGAGAGACTTTGTTGGTTAGCAGTGGATCTAAAAGTGAAACAAACTTATCATGTGACTGTGTCCAGATGTAGCAAGTTGTAAGTAGATAAAGAATGAGGAGTGGCATTGGCAGCCGGTCATGGGATTTCACTTTTTACCAAGTGATCATGAAGTCCAAATGGAGTTATACTGTTTAGCTCTGACCAAATATGGATATCCTTTGTCAGCTTTTGTATAGATTTCCCCCTCCCCGCATCTGAAATGGACCACACACAGCAGCTGAGGAAAAGCAGAAATATGCAGCACAGAAAAGAGAGGTAGTCAGTCCAGAGACAGAGAGGAAACTCAGAAAATAGAGAAAGGCCAATCAGACTATTCCAGTGTCTCAAGTTTTGCTGAGTGATTCTCCCTAAGTTTTCTGAAATAACTGGCATAACAAAGAAATTTAAAAAAATATAGTATCTTTCTGGAAAGTTCTGATTTACCAGATTTGGGAACATGTATTAAACTACTAACCTATATTTGCAACTTATTAGTTTATAAGATAATTATTTTTCCAAAAATATAGGGATAATGGAATTAACTGATAGTTACTGGAGGCTTAACCAAGAGCAAAGTTCATCTCTGAGCAGCATGAGATTCCAAGATAAGATTCCACAGCAGGTCACCATACAGGTAGAAAAGTGCACAAGTGTAGTGTGTGTCTATCCAGAAGGCCTAAGGAGTAAATAAGAAGGCAGAATTCAAGATTTAAACAGCATGAAAGAATTGGAACGAGACCCAGTGCCATCAGCTTATTTCTCCAACCAGTGTCTGCTTCTATCTCTAGATATTCCTCTTACAGGATATTCCCCTACACAAGCTTCTCCTCCTTCACAATCCATATTATGGAACAAACAACCAACAGCCCATGGTTCTCCCATATTACAGTCTTGGAACCAAGGATAAATTGATTCCAATGTCCACCTATATTCTCTCAATATAGGTGGAAAGACTCAATAGCCCAAATGGGTCATGGTCTTATCTCTGGCCCAACCAATTATGACAATGGAAAATAATAAAATTGTGTAGCAATAATATGGCAACTCTCATTTCAACCATGAATGGACGGGAAGAGGTTCCTAGAGAAGAGATTTTTTTAACCAATAACGCAATAGTTCAGTAATGAAGGATACAATAAAACTAGCAAGCATAACTATACTCAGATATATCCACTCTCTTTATCTCCAAAACAATTCAGGCAATCCTTTTTCTCACTCTGTTCTCACCATGAAAAACTCTATTCAGTTCATTTAAATGCTGTGTAATATATGGAAGCTGCTAATAACATTTGGAAGAATTGATTACTCTTATTTTATGTTAATGGAAAAACCAATAAGAAACTCTTTTAGAAATAATTTGGTACAATTTATCAAGAACAATTATTATCAGGAATATGCTTCCTCTTTAAATCTTTATAAAGAAAAAATAAGAAAAATGAAAGAATAAGAAAATAAAATAAGAAAAAATAGAAAAAGTTTAAAATAAGATAACAATAAATGGACAAAAAAGCTAAATAGTGCTGAACATATCAGTATTATTGGCTCCTTTGCACACTCATTATCCATTGTTTCACAAGGAGCCTGGATAATTTCTCCTCTATGTCTCTTTTACATACTTCTGCCCTTTCTCAGAAGTGTTGGTCTTAGCTGAAGCTTTAATGTCCCACCCTGTACCTCTGGCTTTTGATATATTTTTACAAAAACATTTACTCTCTAAAAATGGATTTTTATTACTTGTCCTTAATATTATTTTTGGCTACAAAAGACTGATAAAACTTAATTGTCAGATATCCCCTGGAGGAGGAAATGGCAACCCACTCCAGTATTTTTGCCTAGAGAATCCCCTGGACAGATGAGCCTGACAAAAAGTTGGACACAACTGAAGCAACTTAGCACTAGCACACCGAGGCGGTCATGGCCATTAATGAGATCATTTTAAAGCTAACAAGAAAATGAAATAATTATTTTAAACAGATGCTAGGGTGAAATGCTATGGTGAATTCAAAACAGTATCTTTGAAGTGATTACAACTACTTTTAAATGACACAGGTGCATGTGAACAAAAAATATTGTGAAGCGCCAGTCAGAATGGCTGTGATCCAAAAGTCTACAAGGAATAAATGCTGGAGAGGGTGTGGAGAAAAGGGAACCCTCTTACACTGTTGGTGAGAATGCAAACTAGTACAGTCACTATGGAGAACAGCATGGAGATTTCTTAAAAAAAAACTGGAAATAGAACTGCCTTATGACCCAGCAATCCCACTGCTGGGCATACACACTGAGGAAACCAGAATTGAAAGAGATACGTGTACCCCAGTGTTCATCAAAGCACTGTTTATAATAGCCAGGACATGGAAGCAACCTAGATGTCCATCAGCAGATGAATGGATAAGAAAGCTGTGGTACATATACACAGTGGAGTGTTACTCAGCCATTAAAAAGAATACATTTGAATCAGTTCTAATGAGGTGGATGAAACTGGAGCCTATTATACAGAGCGAAGTAAGCCAGAAAGAAAAACACCAATATAGTATACTAATGCATATATATGGAATTTAGAAAGATGGAAACGAAAACCCTGTATGTGAGACAGCAAAAGAGACACAGATGTATAGGACAGTCTTATGGACTCTGTGGGAGAGGGCAAGGATGGGATGATTTGGGAGACTGGCATTGAAACATGTGTAATATCATATGTGAAATGAATCGCCAGTCCAGGTTTGATGCATGATACAGGATGCTTGGGACTGCTGCACTGGGATGACCCAGAGGGATGGTACGGGGAGGGTGGTGGGAGGGGGTTCAGGATGGGGAACACGTGTATACCCGTGGTGGATTCATGTTGATGTATGGCAAAACCAATGCAATATTGTAAAGTAATTAGCCTCCAATTAAAATAAGTAAATTTATATTAAAAAATATTGTGAAGGAACAGGAAAAAACAACAAAAAAAGCCAAATAAAAATGATTGAAGAGATAGATTTTTGAGTGAATACATTTCTTTCAGAATTGTTGCTCTTATCATTTTATTTATATAACAAATACAGTCAAATGGAAAAAAATGGTGGAAAAGGAGTTAAGCAAGGTAGACTAAGTCTTGTACACAGAGCTTTCAGTCACCCTGGATCGCTTGGACTGGAAGATCCTCAGTAGACCTCAAGTCTCCTACCCTGACCCCTCCCACACACACCCCCACACCTTTGCTGGAGTGCTTCAAGGGGTTTTTTCATTAAGAAATTTAGATCATCTTCTGAAGGAACTGAAACTTTTCTCCTCATTACCCACACATCTCCCTTTTCTCTCAAATTCTAGAGAAATAATTTCTCTAGACATGCCATTAAGTTTCTAAACACAGAATCCTGGATTTTCCTTGTCTACAGGAAATTTGAAGTCATGTACATTATGTAAAATAAAAAGCACAAAATCCTTATCAAATGGTAGTTTCCACATCTGCTCAACATTTTGGCTAGATTTTGCTTCCAGTTACTTCTATGTGTTTATTCTTTTAAAACCTCCAACCGTTTGCGTCCCCTTGAATGCCTTTCCTGACTTACCAAAGCGCTATTTAGAAAAATACATAACAATTTTGGCAATTTATTCCCCATAATTAGACATTTAGACTGATAATGGTCAAGTGATTAAAATCTTCAGATATGGAATATTAAGATTCTTGTTTGGTAGCACTTACAATATAACCTCCTTTCTATATATGTATAGAAAGTAATTTCACCTTCTAAACTCCAGTTTAATACCTCTCCTTGTATATGAAAGCCTGTACTGTACCTTTACAAAAGCTAACTTAAACTGAACCTTATATAAACTTGGAAAACTAAAACATAAAAACTAGAATTTAAACACTGTCTCTTTAAGATTATGCTGCTGCTACTGCTAAATCACTTCAGTCTGGTTCTGTGCAACCCCATAGACGGCAGCCTCCCCCGTCCCTGGGATTCTCCAGGCAAGAATACTGGAATGGGTTGCCATTTCCTTCTCCAATGCATGAAAGTGAAAAGTGAAAGTGAAGCTGCTCAGTCCTATCTGACTCCTAGCGACCCCATGGACTGCAGCCTACCAGGCTCCTCCATCCATGGGATTTTCCAGGCAAGAGTACTGGAGTGGGTTGCCATTGCCTTCTCCACTTTAAGATTATATCTGATTCAATTGTCCCCATCATCTTTATTTTATTTTATCTTTATCTTGAATTTGCCATTCCTCTTTGAAAGATAATGGGGAAAGACAAGAAGGGAGGAGAAAGGATGCAAGCCTTCACTTACTGAGCAGAGAAACAGAACCAAAATAACTTTAGCTATTGTATTCTTTGCAGTCAAAGGCCTTTTTCACCTCCACCAAAGGTGATTTAGTTCCAGGCTGAGAACAATTTGTCTCCATTTGCTTTAGAAGATTCTCTTGCTGTAAGGAGTGCTATGGGGAAAGGTGGACATTGTTCTGAATGTTTTTGGGCAAAAATTCAGAGTTTAGGTTAAATGAACCTAGGTATACACCAAGCACTATTTTGCATTTAGCATATTAAACAAAGAAAATGAAAACACAGGTAATGTTTTATAGTTTCACATGCTTCTCCTTCTGTTTGCCAGTGGTTTTTCTAGTAGCGCTCAAGTTATTTTTATATTCCAAAAACATACCAAAGTATCTGACACCTTTCCAGAAGATAGGTGAGTCTCTAATTTTTTATAACATGCCAGCGAATTTACTTGGAACATAGTGTTTAGTATTGGCTGGTTCTGTTCTGTGATGCTACGTCATAAAAATATCTATGGAGAAACTAATTTAAAAAGATGCATGCATCCCAATGTTCACAGCAGCAATACTTACAATAGCCATGACATGGAAGCAACCCAAATGCCTATCAAATGAATGAATAAAGAATATATGGTAGAGAAATGCAAATTAAAACTACAGTGAGGTTATCACCTTCACACTGATCAGAGTAGCCATCATCAAAAAGTCTACCAATAATAAATGATGGAGAGGGTATAGAGAAAAGGGAACCATCTGACCCCATTGGGAATATATATTGGTACAACCATTTCAGGGAATATAAGGAGGTTTTTTAAAAACTTAAACATAGAGCTACCATACAATCCAGGAATCCCACTCCTGGGAATATATGTAGAAAAAATCATAATAAAAAAGATACATGCACCACAACATTCATAGCAGCACTATTTACAAAAGTCATGACTTGGATGTATATATGAGATAGATATATATAGATACACACAAGCACACACAAGCACACACACACACACACACACACACACAGTGGAATATTACTCACCCATAAAAAAGAATGAAATAATGCCATTTGCAGAAACATTGATGGACCTAGCAATTACTAAGTGAAGTATACTATACTAAGTGAAGCCAGAGAAAGACAAATATATGATATTGCTCATATGTGGAATCTTAAGAAGTGACACAACTGACTGTATATACAAAACAGAAATAGACTCATAGACATAGAAAACAAACTTAAGGCTACCAAACAGAAAAGGAAGGACAGGGATACATTAGGAGTTTGAGATTAACATATACACACTCAGTTCAGTTCAGTTCAGTTCAGTTCAGTCGCTCAGTCGTGTCCGACTCTCCGACCCCATGAATCGCAGCACGCCAGGCCTCCCTGTCCATCACCAACTCCCAGAGTTTACCCAAATTCATGTTCACCAAGTCAGTGACGCCATCCAGCCATCTCATCCTCTCTTGTCCCCTTCTCCTCCTGCCCCCAACCCCTCCCAGCATCAGAGTCTTTTCCAATGAGTCAACTCTTCGCATGAGGTGGCCAAAGTATTGGAGCTTCAGCTTCAGCATTAGTCCTTCCAACAATTATATATAAAATAGATAATCAACAATAACCAACTACTCTGTAGCACAGGAAACCATACTCAGTATTTTGAATTAACCTATAAGGGTAAAGAACCTGAAAAGATATATATGTGTATATATATATATATATAAATCGTTTTGCTATATACCTGAAACTTATACAACATTATAAATCAACTATACTTCAGTAAGAAAACAAAGACACACAAAAAATAATAACCTACAAAAGTAAGTATAGATACAGTACCTAAAATTTAAAAACTGAAATTCTAACAGATGAGTGCACATCCATCTATTAAAAGAGAAAATTTAAAGCTCAAACAATTATATGAATCATGAATAAAAACACCTTTATCTTTGCTGGACAAACTTGAACAACTTACTAAGTGTACCAATAAAATTAAACAGCAGATTTTATGTAACTTGTTTATTTATATCTGGAAAATATGGGGTAACATGATCTTGAAACACCATACCTATAAGAATTTCTAAGACAGTAGTATTTAATAGCCAGAGAAAATTATATAATTGCAGTTATTATAAAGTTGTGATATATTTAAAATTGTGATATATTTACACACACATATATACACAATAGAATATTATTCAGCCATATAAAAGAATGAAATAATGCTATTTGCAGCAACATGGATGAACCTAGAGATTATCATACTGAGGGAAGAAAGTCAAACAGAGAAGGACAAGCATCATATGATACCATTATATGTGGAATCTAAAAGAATAATACAAGTGAATTTATTTACAAAAAGAAACAGACTCATAGACATAGAAAACAAACATATGGTTACCAAAATGGGGAGGGGGGAGGCATAAATTAGGAATTTGGGCTTATCAAATTAGAATAAAACAGACAATAAAATAAACAAGAACCTACTGTACAGCGCAGGGAACTATATTCAGCATCCTGTGATATCTTGCAATAATCTGTAAAGGAAAATAACCAGAAAAATACACATATACACATATGTTTATGCATATATGTATAAATGAATCATTTTTCTATACACCTAAAATATTTTAAACCAATTATGCTTTAATTTTTTAAAAAAGTAAAAAAAGTGTCCATGACACAGTCAGCTCTCCACTTCTTGGAGGAAGGAAGTCTTTGGTAGCTGTAGTAGTTAGTTTACAGCTATGCTCCTTTTGTAGATATTAATACTGTAACTCTTAATATCTTATCTTATGCCTGGGCAACTAGCCATCTCTGAAGCAATGCCTGTGACTAGAAGAACCATATTACCATAATAAGGTAAAACAACTCTGGAGAGTGTAAAAATATGAACACCTGGTACCCCTCTCCCCTAACTACATGGCTGGTACATAATGTTCTAGGAAACAAGCTGGGAAAACAACCCTAAGGTGTCATAAATTTTCAGTAATTGAATGTATAAACCAACATGCATTACTAAAATCAATAACTGTATTTACCTGGGCATTTAAAAGTCAATTTACTTTTGAAGATACTTTACACTTTAAAATTCTAAACTCTTTTTTTTCTTTTTAACTGAGTTAAAATATACAAACAAAAAATTTACCATTTTAAGTATTTCAAGCATACAATTCCCTGGGATTAAGTACATTCACAATGTTTTACAACCATCACCACTATCTATTTTCATAACTTTGTTTTGTACCCATGAAACGAAACTTCCCATTTTCACCTTCCCCCAGCCTCTGGTAGCCTCATTAGACTTTCTGCTCTGAATCTGCCTAGGCTATGCACTTTATATAAGTAGAATAATACAATGTTTTTAAAAATCCAGCTAACTTCAAATTGCATAATGTTTCCCAGATTTGTCCATGTTGTAGCATGTATCAGAATTCCATTTCTTTTTAGGCCAAATCATATTTTATTGTATATATGTACATTTGCTTTATCCATTCACTTGATGATGGATATATGGGTTGTTGTCACTTTTTGGCTATTGTGAATGTTTGTTATGAACATTGCTGTAAATATGTCTGTTTTGGCTCCTGCTTTCAATTTTGGGGGTACATACATAGAAGTGGAATTGCTGAATCATGTAACAGTTCTTTATGAGGAACAGCCATTTTGTTTCCCATAGTGGCTGCTCTGGTTTACCTCCCTATCTGTAACGCACATCAGTCCCAGTGGTACCATACCATACCATAGGTCGCTCAATCGTGTCCAGCTCTTTGTGACCCCAGGGACTGTAGCCTGTCAGGCTCCTCCGTCCATGGGATTTTCCAGGCAACAGTGCTGGAGTGGATTGCCATTTCCTTCTTCAGGGAATCTTCCCAGCCCAGGAATGGAACCCGGGTCTCCCGGATTGCAGGCAGACGCTTTACCGTCTCAGCCACCAGGGAAGCCCATAGTCCCAGTGGTACTTCATTTTAAAAAATCTTTATCTCTCTTGCACATGCACACACACACACACACACACACACACACACGCAATTTCTTTGTCAAGCATTCACTGAACATGCATTATTTGCATATGCCAGGTGAGTCACGAAAAAATAGGCATTGTCAAACATTCTTTGAACAATAACCAAATGTCCTCATAATACTAAGCAAAGGCTGGTTATTCTGAAATTAAAATTTCATGTTAACTGATTTGTTTAAAAGAATATTCTTTTCTAAATTATTTGCAGTTATAGGATTTCTTTGTTTTATTCTTGTACATATTATATTCAGATCCTTAGGATTTATTAAAAATTGAAAAGAGTATTGATAAACATTAATAAGTGTGCTTTAGTGAAGAGAATACAAATACTGCAACCTATTATTTAGTTACAATATGTAACAAAACTAGGAGAGACAAAAACAATATAGTTATTATAACTACAACTATTTTTAAATGCTTCAGTTCAGTTCAGTTGCTCAGTCGTGTCCAACTCTTTGTGACCCCATGCCAGGCCTCCCTGTCCATCACCAACTCCCGGAGTTCACGCAAACTTATGTCCATCGAATCGGTGATGCCATCCAGCCATCTCATTCTGTCGTCCCCTTCTCCTCCTGCCCCTAATCCTTCCCAGCATCAGGGTCTTTTCCATTGAGTCAACTCTTCACATGAGGTGGCCAAAGTATTGGAGTTTCAGCTTTAGCATCAATCCTTCCAATGAACACTCAGGACTGATCTCCTTTAGAATGGACTGCATTATGTGGAAAAAACTGGGGTAATTGCTTACCAGAAATCATCTACAAATTAGAGACTATTATGCCCATTTTTGGAATAAAGAAACAGAGACTCAAAGATGCTTTAGGCATTTGCTCAAGGTGAAAGAGTAAGTATGTGAAAGAGCAAAGCTTCAAACTAAGCCTGGTCTTACAAGTTCAGAATGGAAAATACATTTATTTTGACCATGTTTAGTAGTGCTTAAATATACAATACTTATTATAAGAGGCTATATTAAGAAATAATTTTCAAGTTTACCCTAACTCCTTGAAGTAATTAAAAGTGCTCAAATGCTTCCACACACATTTTTCAGAACAACTGGAATAGAGTTACATTATTATTATTTATCAATTCAGAATGCTATTATCATTGACTTCTGGGAAACACATACCTCCCCAGAATATTGTTTATCTATATTTGTTTCCTACATAAAAGTTTAATTCTCTCCACTTTTGACTATAAAGCCCAGCAGAATTAGAACTAGAACCATTAGTCAATTTTAGGAATTTCAGCAAGTTTAGCCAAAATCTATCTTAAATATTTTTCTGCATATAATAAAATCTTCCTTTGACTTCAAAGTTTAGAGTAAATTCCAACTCCATTACCTATAATCCATGACAACTCGTGGGCCTTATGGCCACCACTATTGGTTCTCACTCTCCTCCAGGTTTACTGGACTCTGTTGCTTTAACACACCAAGCAAATTCCACCTCGGGCCACTTGCACTTGCTACATTCTGCTTAGAATCCTCTTTTTCCTGGTATCTACATGGCTCATTTCTTAGTTACCTTCAGATATTGATCAAATGTCATCTTTTTGACAATCATCAACAAAACACCACCACCTAACCCATCACCTACACCAGTCACTTTGTCTTCCCCTTTCCCTATTCATCTTTATGGGCTTCCCTGGTGGCTCAGATGGTAAAGAATCCACCTGCAATATGGGAGACCTGTGTTTGATCCCTTGGCTGGGAAGATCCCCTGGAGAAGGGAATGGCTACCCACTCCAGTACTCTACCCTGGAGAATTTCATGGACAGAGGAGCCTTGGCAGGCTACAGTCCATGAGGTTACAAAGAGTTGGACATGACTGACTTTCATGCACAAACACATTCATCTTTATGCTGTTGTCTTTAAAATTGTTGTTCAACATACATATGGTCAGGGTGTACAATATCTGTTCAGTGCAGTTATAGGATATCTTCTTCTATTACCTTATCCCCTACAGGAAATTTATATTGTTTGACATTTAACACTCTTCCTTGGTGTGGCAGACCTACTGGTTCCCAGTTGGTGTTTCCTTCAGCACTGGTTTGATTACTTTAACCCAGAGGTAGAATTTACCAGTAAGTGTAGTAGCTCAGTCATGTCTGACTTTTTGTGGCCCCATGCACTGTAGCCTACCAGGCTCCTCTGTCCATGGGATTCTCCAGGCAAGAATACTGGAGTGGGTTGCCATTTCCTTCTCCAGGGGATCTTCCCAACCCAGGGATCAAACCTAGGTCTTCTGCATCACAGCAGATGCTTTACCCTCTGAGCCACCAGGGAGGTTGGCAGAGTTTGACCTTGTAGAATGTCAGTGCCTACTATGTCACCTGATATTGGAATGATAAAACCCTTATTTTCTCATGGGGGAAAACACCCAGCTTGCAACATCAAAGAGACACACTGACCATAACCATTTGTCCTCCATACCCCACATCCATGGTCAGGAGCAACGGCCGTGAGGAGAAACCCCAGTAACACGGCAGGAACTGGAGTAGCTGTGAGGAGATACCCCATGTCCAAGGGCAAAGGAGAACCCCCGGCAGACGGTAGGAGAGGTGAATTCGCATTTTGAATCAAACCCCATTCCTGCCAGAGACACTCAGATGGCTCTAACAAATCTTATGCACACCAGGACCCAGGAACCCCACAGAGACTGAAACAAAACTGTGTTTGAGCTTCTCCTGTGGAGGTACATGTCGGCAGTGGTCTGCTGCAGGGACAGGGGCTCTGGGTGTGGGTATGGCATAAGTCCTCCTGGAGAAAGTGACAGTGAAGTCATTCAGTCGTGTCTGACTCTTTGCGACCCCATGGACTGTAGCCTACCAAGCTCCTCTGTCCGTGGGATTCTCCAGGCAAGAGTACTAGAGTGGGTTGCCATTTCCTTCTCCAGGGGATCTTCCCGACCCAGGGATCGAACCTGGGTTTCCTGCATTGTAGGCAGACGCTTTAACCTCTGAGCCACCTCCTGGAGAAGGTCGCCATTAACCTCACCATAGATCTGCCAGAACTTACATAGGACTGAGAAATAGACTCTCAGAGAGATCAATAGCAACTTGTGCACTAGGACCCAGGAGAAAGGAACAGTGACCCTACAAGGGACTGACCCAGACTTCCCTGTAGGTGACTGGAAGTCTCCGGTGAAGGTGTGGGTTGGTGGTGGCCTGCTGCAGGGTTGGGGGCATGGACTATAGCAGTACATGCATGGGATGTTTTGAAGGATGCCAAGAATACACAGAAGAACTGTATAAAATAGATCTTCATGACCCAGATAATCACGATGGTGTGATCACGTACCTAGAGCCAGACATCCTGGAATGTGAAATCAAGTGGGCCTTAGAAAGCATCACGACGAACAAAGCTAGTGGAGGTGATGGAATTCCAGTTGAGCTATTTCAAATCCTGAAAGATGATGCTGTGAAAGTGCTGCACTCAATATGCCAGCAAATTTGGAAAACTCAGCAGTGGCCACAGGACTGGAAAAGGTCAGTTTTCATTCCAATCCCAAAGAAAGGCAATGCCAAAGAATTATCAAACTACTGAAGAAATGCACTCATCTCACATGCTAGTAAGTAATGCTCAAAATTCTCCAAGCCAGGCTTCAGCAATACGTGAACCGTGAACTTCCAGATGTTCAAGCTGGTTTTAGAAAAGGCAGAGGAACCAGGGATCAAATTGCCAGCATCCGCTGGACATGGAAAAAGCAAGAGAGTTCCAGAAAAACCTCTATTTCTGCTTTATTGACTATGCCAAAGCCTTTGACTGTGTGGATCACAAAAAAACTGTGGAAAATTCTGAAAGAGATGGGACTGCCAGACCACCTGACCTGCCTCTTGAGAAACCTATTTGCAGGTCAGGAAGCAACAGTTAGAACTGGACATGGAACAACAAACTGGTTCCAAATAGGAAAAGGAGTACATCAAGGCTGTATATTGTTACCCTGCTTATTTAACTTATATGCAGAGTACATCATGAGAAATGCTGGGCTGGAAGAAACACAAGCTGGAATCAAGATTGCCAGGAGAAATATCAATCACCTCAGATATGCAGATGACACCACCCTTATGGCAGAAAGTGAAGAGGAACTAAAAAGTCTCTTGATGAAAGTGAAAGAGGAGAGTGAAAAAGTTGGCTTAAAGCTCAACATTCAGAAAACGAAGATCATGGCATCTGGTCCCATCACTTCATGGGAAATAGATGGAGAAACAGTGGAAACAATGTCAGACTTTATTTTTGGGGGGCTCCAAAATCACTGCAGATGGTGACCGCAGCCATGATATTAAAAGATGTGTACTCCTTGAAAGGAAAGTTATGACCAACCTAGATAGCACATTCAGAAGCAGAGACATTACTTTGCCCACAAAGGTCTGTCTAGTCAAGGCTATGGTTTTTCCAGTAGTCATGTATGGATGTGAGAGTTGGACTGTGAAGTAAGCTGAGCACTGAAGAATTGATGCTTTTGAACTGTGGTGTTAGAAAAGACTCTTGAGAGTCCCTTGGACTGCAAGGAGATCCAACCAGTCCATTCTAAAGGAGATCAGTCCTTGGTGTTCTTTGGAAGGAATGATGCTAAAGCTGAAACTCTAGTACCTTGGCCACCTCATGTGAAAAGTTGACTCACTGGAAAAGACTCTGATGCTGGGAGGGATTGGGGGCAGGAGGAGAAGGGGACGACAGAGGATGAGATGGCTGGATGGCATCACCAACTCAATGGACGTGAGTTTGGGTGAACTCGGGGAGTTGGTGATGTACAGGGAGGCCTGGCGTGCTGTGATTCATGGGGTTGCAAAGAGTCAGACATGACTGAACAACTGAACTGAGCTGAACTGACCATTATCTTCATTACCTCCACCATAGTTTGCCCCCAGGTAAATAGCAGGGAGGGAACACAGCTCCACCTATCAACATAAAATATGATTAAAGATTTACTGAGCATGGCCTTGTCCATCAGAACAAGAACCAGTTTCCCCCTCAGTCAGTCTCTCCCATCAGGAAGCTTCCATAAGCCTCTTATCCTTCTCCATCAGAGGGTAGAAAGACTGAAAACCACAACCACTGAAAAACCAAAATCACAATAACCTCCAGAAGAGGGTAGACAGACTGAAAAACACTGATGGCAAGAGTGAGTGTTGACATTTTAGGAATCAGTGAACTAAAATAGAGTAGAACAGGTGAATTTAACTCAGATGACCATTATACCAACTGCTGTGGGCAAGAAACCATTAGAAGGAATGGAGTAGCCATCATAATCAACAAAAGAGTCCGAAATGCAGTACTTGGATGCAGTCTCAAAAAACAACAGAATGATCTCTGTTCATTTCCAAGGCAAACCATTCAATATCACAGCAATCCAAGTCTATGCCCCAACCAGTAATGCTGAAGAAGCTGAAGTTGAATGGTTCTATGAACACTACAAAACCTTCTAGAACTAACATCCCAAAAAAGTTGTCCTTTTCATTATAGGGGACTGGAATGCAAAAGTAGGGAGTCAAGAAACACCTGGAGTAACAGGCAAATCTGGCCTTGGAGTACAAAATGAAGCAGGGCAAAAGCTAATAGAGTTCTGCCAAGAGAATGAACTGGTCATAGCAAACACCCTCTTCCAACAATACAAGAGAAGACTCTACACAGGGACATCACCAGATGCTCAACCTGAAATCAGACTGATTATATTCTTTGCAGCCAAAGATGGAAAAACTTTACACAGTCAGCAAAACCAAGACCCAGAGCTGACTGTGGCTCAGACTGTGGCTCAGATCATGAACTCTTTATTGCCAAATTCAGACTTAAATTGAAGAAAGTAGGGAAAACCAGAAAGTAGGTACTAAACTATTCAGGTATGACCTAAATCAAATGCCTTATGATTATACAGTGGAAGTGAAAAATAGATTTAAGGGACTAGATCTGATTGACAGAGTGCCTAATGAACTATGGATGGAGGTTCATGACATTGTACAGGAGGCAGGGAGCAAGACCATCCCCAAGAAAAACAAATGCAAAAAAGCAAAATGGCTGCCTCAGGAGGGCTTACAAATAGCTGCAAAAACAAGAGAAGCCAAAAGCAAAGGAAAAAAAGGAAAGATATATGCATTTGAATGCAGAGTTCCAAAGAATAGCAAGGAGAGGTAAGAAAGCCTTCCTCAGTGATCAGTGTAAAGAAATAGAGGGAACCAATACAATGGGAAAGACTAGACATCTCTTTAGAGAAAATTAGAGATACCAAGGGAACATTTCATGCAAGGATGGGCTCGATAAAGGACAGAAATGGTATGGACCTAACAGGAGCAGAAGATAGTAAGAAGAGGTGGCAAGAATACACAGAAGAACTATACAAAAAAGAGCTTCACGACCCAGATAATCGCGATGATGTGATTACTCAACTAGAGCCAGACATCCTGGAATGCGAAGTCAAATGGGTCTTAGGAAGCATCACTACAAACAAAGCTGGTGGAGGTGATGGAATTTCAGTTGAGCTATTTCAAATTTTAAAAGATGATACTGTGAAAGTGCTGCACTCAATATGCCAACAAATTTGGAAAACTCAGCAGTGGCCATAGGACGGGAAAAAGTCAGTCTTCATTCCAATTCCAAAGAAAGGCAATGCCAAAGAATGCTCAAACTACCACACAATTGCACTCATCTCACATGCTAGTAAAGTAATGCTCAAAATTCTCCAAGCCAGGCTTCAACAGTACATGAACCATGAACTTCCAGATGTTCAAGCTGGTTTTAGAAAAGGCAGAGGAACCAGAGATCAAATTGCCAACATCCGCTGGATCATGGAAAAGCAAGAGAGTTCCAGAAAAACCTCTATTTCTGCTTTATTGATTATGCCAAAGCCTTTGACTGTGTGGATCACAATAAACTGTGGGAAATTCTGAAAGAGATGGGACTGCCAGACCACCTGATCTGCCTCTTGAGAAATCTGTCTGCAGGTCAGGAAGCAGCAGTTAGAACTGGACGTGGAACAACAGACTGGTTCCAAATAGGAAAAGGAGTATGTCAAGGCTGTATATTGTCACCCTGCTTATTTAACTTATATGCAGAGTACATCAGGAGAAACGCTGGGCTGGCAGAAGCACAAGCTGGAATCAAGATTGCTGGGAAAAATATCAATAACCTCAGATATGCAGATGACACCACCCTTACGGCAGGAAGTGAAGAGGAGCTAAAAAGCCTCTTGATTAAAGTCAAAGTAGAGAGTGAAAAGCTGGCTTAAAGCTCAACATTCAGAAAACTAGGATCATGGCATCTGGTCCCATCAGTTCATGGCAAACAGATGGAGAAACAGTGGAAACAGTGTCAGACTTTATTTTGGGGGGCTCCAAAATCACTGCAGGTGGTGATTGCAGCCATGAAATAAAAAGACGCTTACTCCTTGGAAGGAAAGTTATGACCAATCTAGACAGCATATTAAAAAGCAGAGACACTACTTTGCCAACAAAGTTCCATCTAGTCAAGGCCTAGTTTTTCCAGTAGTCATGTATGGAGGTGACAGTTGGACTATAAAGAAAGCTGAGCACCAAAGAATTGCTTTTGAACTGCGGTGTCGGAGAAGACTTAAGAGTCCCTTGGACTGCAAGGAGATCCAACCAGTCCATCCTAAAGGAAATAAGTCCTGAATGTTCATTGGAAGGATTGATGTTGAAGCTGAAACTCTAGTACTTTGGCCACTTGATGCGAAGAGCTGACTCATTTGAGAAGACCCTGATGCTGGGAAAGATTGAAGGCAGGGGAGGAGATGGGGACGACAGAGGATGAGATGGTTGGATGGCATCACTGACTCAGTGGACATGAGTTTGAGTAAACTCTGAGAAGTGATGATGGACAAGGAGGCCTGGCGTGCTGCAGTCCATGGGGTTGCAAAGAGTCGGACACGACTGAGCGACTGAACTGAACTGAACCACTGAGGGGGGCCAGGAAAGTTCTGAGGTTTATATGGATTATAGTACATTTGGCTCCATTATTAACTAGAGCCTTTTGTTTGTTTCTGGGGGACCCTGAATAGTGAGCTCAACATGGGGACCAGTCATTCCTAATAGCCCTCACCTGGAGGCAATTACAGCCTGCATCCTATAACCAGGGCTTGGGAGTCATTCATCCCAAATAGAACGATGCCCTGACACCTCTGATGGAGCACGTGGAGAAGTAGGGGTAAATGGGGCAGATCTGAACTACTGTTCACATTTTAAGTCATTTGACAGGCCAACACACAGCATTGGGTTGCTGGTCTGTCTTTTCAGGTGGCGGTCCTGCAGCAATGAGGTCAAACCACATTTCCTTCCAGTTACCTTTACCAGACACTTTATAGCCAGTTGAGATAGGCTTTTGCTTTCTCAAGCTCCTTGTCTTCGGTCTTTCCCAGGGTCTATTCTTGTGAGAGCTGACTCACTGGAAAAGACTCTGATGCTGAGAGGGATTTAGGGGCAAGAGGAGAAGGGGACGACCGAGGATGAGATGGCTAGATGGCATCATGGACTCGATGGACGTGAGTCTGAGTGAACTCCAGGAGATGGTGATGGACAGGGAGGCCTGGCGTGCTGCGATTCATGGGGTCGCAAAGAGTAGGACACAACTGAGTGACTGGACTGAACTGAGGATTTATTTGTTCCCCCAGATCAACAATGGGCTGTCCAACTTCATAAATGTCTTGTCCCATATCTCGGCCAGCATGGATATCAGGTCCCATACCAGGTGCTGTGGAGGACTACAGTGAATGTGCCCTGATCAAGGCCTTCAAAGGCGGTGTGGATGGCCTGTCTCCTTCCTACTTCCCCAAGAGTTTGCTGTCCCTCCTCTACAGAGTCCCAGGCCCTCATTGAGCCAGGCCTCCCTGCAGGATAAAATACGCCAATCTGTAAGGAAGTGACTTCCCTGAACTCCCTGAGCACCATGCAGGTGTTGCTGGTGGGCATCACGTGTAGAGATGTGGCTCATTTCCTCGGCCTCCTTCCTGACCAGAGAAATGCCATCATTCCTAATTCCCATAGTCATACTAGCTATGCCTAGATACTGTCACTAGCCTTTTGTTGGAACTTGGCAGCCATATCAATAAATTCAATGGATGTAACTAAGCAGCAGCTCGCGATGAAGTCTGAAACTCTAGCTCTCTTCTTCTCTTTCTGAAAAGAACCTTTGTTCCTCTTAACGTATTCAGGCATCTCTGCAGGACACCTTGTCACCATTACTCAATGCATGGTCACGAAAGCAGACAAATAGGATAACATTGTGAAGTCTAGTCTCAAAGATGCTCAGAATTCTTCCAAGTGAGCTAAAAGTTTTGTTATTTTACCATTCAAACTTAAATCTAAAAGATACCTAGAATTAATTTTTGCATATGGTGTAAAGAAGAGGTTAAATTCAGTTTTTTCCATATGAATATCAAAATTTTTGCATATGAATAGCCACAAGTTCCATGATAAAATCCTCTCTCAAGCCCTACATTACTATAAACACTGTAAACTTATATCACAATAGACAATATTTTCTTATTATTCACCAGTGGTAGTCAAACTAATGATGTCACATTTATCTCTAATTTTATAAAGAGAGAAAGATTATAACTCCATAAATAGCTATTTGGTAGGAAGCCTATGGTCTGGCTTCAACCACAATGCATGTATATACATATAAAATTTCTGTATGATTCTATATAGATACTGTTAGATCTTAGAACAAAGTCTACAATGGCCTGGTTAACTTCTGCTGGACAGGAGAAACTGTCACATGTCTAGAACACAGAACTACAAGTTTTCACAAGATATGGTAAGAACCAGTTACATGTGCTGAGACATAGCTTCCAAAGGGATTTTGACAGAAAGGAAGGTGTAGGTACTTCAGGAAAAAACAGAAGGTATCCGAGCTATATTGGGTTTGTTGACAGAGTAGCAGAAAAGAAAATCCAGAGCCAAACAATCCTGAAAACCTGCATATAGTTGAAATCAAGAATATCTTAGCAGATAACTGCCCCTCACCCACGTGGAATTCAGGACCATGGCTCAGTTCAGTTCAGTTGCTCAGTCGTGTCCGACCCTTAGCGACCCCATGAGTAGCAGCACGCCAGGCCTCCCTGTCCATCACCATCTCCCGGAGTTCACTCAGACTCACATCCATAGAGGCAGTGATGCCATCCAGCCATCTCATCCTCTGTCGTCCCCTTCTCCTCCTGCTCCCAATCCCTCCCAGCATTTGAGTCTTTTCCAATGAGTCAAGTCTTCGCATGAGGTGGCCAAAGTACTGGAGTTTCAGCTTTAGCATCAGTACTTCCCAAAAAAATTCCAGGGCTGATCTCCTTCAGAATGGACTGGCTGGATCTCCTTGCAGTCCAAGGGACTCTCAAGAGTCTTCTCCAACACCACAGTGCAAAACCATCAGTTCTTCGGTGCTCAGCTTTCTTTACAGTCCAACTCTCACATCCATACGTGACCACTGGAAAAACCATAGCCTTGACTAGACGGACCTTTGTTGGCAAAGCAATGTCTCTGCTTTTCAGTATGCCATCTAGGTTGGTCATAACTTTCCTTCCAAGGAGACCATGACTAGATCCTATGAAATGGCTTGTAGGGGGAAGAGATATTTAACTTTCACTGTTCTTCAAGATACCTTCTCTGGCCTCCTCGCCTCTGTGTCTATCCCACTTTAACTCAGGCTGAGACAAAGTCTCCTCTGAATTTCCATGATTCTCTTTGATGTCTCTGTCAGCCATACTTTATAGTATTAACTGTTTGCTTCCCCCTACTCCCAGATCACTACTATATTACTAGATTATGAGGGCTTTGAAGACATGGACTATATCTTTTATCTCTGTATCCCAGAGAGCAACACAATACTTGGCATGTTAGATACTAGGTCATAATATTCAAAACGATGGGTAAATGAATGGATGGTGTCTTATTCAGATAAGGCTTCAAAAACATAACAGCACAGAAGACTGGGTACCTTTAATAACAGAACTTAACTTTCTTATGGTTATGAAGGCTGGAAGTCCAAGATCAAGGTGTCAGTAGGTTTGTTTTCTTCCTAGGCCTCTCTTCTTGGTTTGTAAATGGTCAACTTCCTTGCTTTGTCTTAACACAGTATTTCCTCCATGCATGAACTTCCCTGGGATCTCTACATGTGTCCAAATTTCTCTTCCTATAAACACACCAGTCAAATTGGGTTAGAGTCCAAACTAATGGCCTCATTTAACTTAATCATTCCTTCAAAGGAGAGGAGTGCATGTGTGCTAAGCCACTTCAGTCGTGAGCATCTCTTTTGGACCCCATGGACTGTAACCTACCAGGTTCCTCTGTCCATGGGATTTTCCAGGCTGGAATACTGGAGAAGTCTGCCATTTCCTTCTCCAGGGGATTTTCGTGACCCAGGGATTGAACCCACATTGCTTATGTCTCCTGCATTTGCTGGTACGTTTTTTACCACTAGTGCCACCCAGGAAGCCCATCTCATTAAAGGCCCTGTCTAAATACACTTACATTATGAGTTACTGGGGGAGTAACGTTTCAACATAAGAATTTTGTGGGGGCACAATTCGGTCCACAGTAGACAGCATAGTAAGATAATCTATTAGTCCACAGCTTCAAACACAGGAAAATATGCCAGAACAGAATTCTGTGAACTGAGCTCAGTATAAAAGAGAACTTGGGTCTTCAGAAAGAAAACATTTGGAGACTGAAGATCTGGATTCAACTGTACAAATCACTTGGATAAATCATTTACTTCATCTGGATCTTAATTTCCAGAATTCCAAAATGAGGTAGGTAATACAACTTTCTTTATTTTGCAGGGTTGTCATAATAAAGAAAATTTAATGTGTAAAATTCTTTTTAAGAGTGTGCTCCCAAGACTAGTTAGTTTTTATCATTGATAGATGTGAGGCACAGGATCAGGGGACACTTGAATAGTCCTGCAAATTGAAACAGCTGCAAGCCTAAAAATGGAAGGTACAGAGTTCAATGAGAGTATAGCTTCCTCGGCTGCAAGTTGGGAAAGAAGAAGAATTCCGCCACTCTTGGGACAGGAATCTTTACTCTTTTGGATCAGTCAGCAGCAAATAAATAATTGAAAAAAAGGCATTGATAAAAATAGTAATTCTTTAAGCAAAACTTATGAAAAGCACATCAACCTGACCTAAAATGTTACAGACTTTCCAGGGTGTCAGTCTCCCCTTTACATCACTGAGAAAGGAAATCTTCTAGTGATAGTCACTTCATTCTGCGGTCACAATGTACGAAAATATAGCACTTTTGTTTTGCTGTCTTGATATTTCTCTACCATGAAGATGAAAGAGTAAAAATAGGTTCATTCCTTTCATCTGAAAACTTTAAAACGTGACAGATACTGACAAAGACTCTTAGAAAGACAGGACTAGGAGAGAGTACTGCAATCATGGAGCACCTTCCATCTTCATTTTACAAAGGGGAAAAAGGCAGGGCTTAAAAGACTGACTGAGGGCCTTGGCCAGAGAGTAATGGAGCCAGAGCAGAACCTAGCTCTCCTGCCTGATGCCTTGGGCACACTCCGCCCATTTCCCTGCTCTGTGTCTCCTCTATCATTCCCTGGGAACTGTGAAAGCAACCAGCCCATAACCGCCTCAAATCGGTAAAGCATGTTTAAGTCTCCTAAAATACATACATAGCTATTCTGAATGTAATTACTATTTAGTTATCTCTGAATAAAATCTCTAGAGAAGTCATTGGCTCTGTGGAATCACTTAATTTATGAAAGACGCTATTTTAGTCCCTAGGAAACTCCATCTATATTTAGACTTTTCCTGCAGCAATGTTGCTTTAAACTGTAAGCTGCTCATTAGTTATCCAGTTACATCACTTTATCATCAAGGAATTGGTTTTTCAAAATATTGATCAACAGTGACCCCCAGTGGCAAAACTTTTTGGTATCTGCAAACTGAAGAAATAAAATAAGACGCTGCTCAGGACAAGGTTTTGACTAACAGTACAATATTAGTGTCAAGGAAACATATCTTTAGTAAAACAAAATTAAAGAAACTGCATGATTCTCTCCTGCATTTCCATGAACTATCCCTCATGAAAAGTGGAAAGTTACTAATTTTGAACTATTAAATACTGTTGTTTAATTCTAATTACAATGACTTTTTTCACTTTCACTATACTCTGAAAATTAATTTGAAAATTGATTTAAAGCCATAAACATAAACATAAGGTAGAGTATTTTTTTTAAAATAACTGACCTTAAACTATATTTTCATGCTAGTACTACTTCAGCAAAATCCAGACAGAACACAATCCAATGTATAGGCTTACAGATTGATAGTTTGTATTTAGTAAGTAAGAGGTCAGTTGTGGGTGAAATAATTATTCTTTGCTAAATAAATATTGCCATCCCAGAGAACATAGGCTGAGGCTATGAAGATTCCTCAAATTCTTAAATATTATAATGCACTTAGTTTACTTCATAATATATCATGCTGCTGCTGCTGCTAAGTCACTTCAGTCGTGTCCGACTCTGTGCGACCCCAGAAACGGCAGCACACCAGGCTCCCCCGTCCCTGGGATTCTCTAGGCAAGAACACTGGAGTGGGTTGCCATTTCCTTCTGCAGTGCATGAAAGTGAAAGGTGAAAGCGAAGTCACTCAGTCGTGTCCAACTCTTAGCGACCCCATGGACTGCAGCCTACCAGGCTCCTCTGTCCATAGGATTTCTCAGGCAAGAGTACTGGAGTGGGGTGCCATTGCCTTCTCCGATAATATATCATAACTAAATGTAAAAATTTAGTCTCTTTTCACACCTCTATTGATTTTGCAAAACAGCTCTAAATATCTCCACTAACAAAGCTATAAAGCTTTAATCTTCCAAGAGTACTTACTGAAATGACTTCAGCATTCTTATTTTCACATTTCTATATAAAACGTGGTGGATTTGTTCTTGACATCTGCCAAGCCACCACTGATGTGGCTGCTTAATCTTAATATAGTCCAAGCTCCTATTTTCTAAGAAGTCACCTTGTATTTTCTGATTATTTCCATCACCGGCAATAACACTTAATTTGTTCTCAGGTCCATTTTCAACAGAGTATAAATTCATTAAATTTGTGTGTGTGTGCATAGTTTACAAATATCAAAGATCTCCTGCATTCTATGATAATTTCTTTGAATTATTGCTAGGACTTAAAATATACATCAAACCTTGCACATTTACAAACAGTCTCTCTGAAAAATCACATTGTACATGCAACCGACAAGTATGGGTAACTGAGGTATCAGCACACTCTAAGGAAACTATAGGTAATATAAAGAAAAGACAAAGAAAGCTATGGTGTCATTTGAAGCTGAATGTTTGACATTTTTTCTGTGATGTCTGTAAAATACAGGAAAATGCACTGTGACTTTGACATTAATTTGTTTACTCTCTTTAGTTCATAAGGACTTTTCAACTGTCCAAGTTATTTGACTCCATGTGGAAAGGGATAAATCATTTGCATTTAAGGACCTATTTACAAATTAACTGAATTTCATTTTGGAAAACCTGGTAAACTGCTATTTGGAGTTTTTAGTTCTTGGACTTGGGTTTCCAACTAGATGGTTTATGCCTTGAGCTTATAATCATCAAGGTCACTTAGTTTCCCTGGGAGGTTAGCATAATGAAAGGATGAATAAAATACACGGACAGTTAATTTAACTCCATTATATTCAGGATAAATTATCCCACTTTTGATGTTTTAATTTCCCCTACAATGCCCATATCCAATAAATGAGTCACTGAATCTTATGACTACCAAATAAAGCCATAATATGCAAATATGTTACTCTCCCATTTAATCTGAGACTATACTATATACTCTCAGATTATACATTAAATGCTTGTAAAGGTATCATTATATTGACTATAACTTTTAAATTTAGGAGTATTTCTATGCTTTGTAATAACCAAAATCCACATTAATAACATAGAGGTCCCAAAACATTCTTCCATGTGATCAGTATAAGATGAATTATCACGTTTATTAGTTTTCTGTTAACTGGATAATATAAAATAGGAGTAACACCAGTAGCAGTGGTGGTAATGGCAGCAAACAGTAGCATATATTTATCGGACACTATGTGCTCATCATTTTTCTAATGTCTTTATATTAATTACCTTGTATAACACAATCCTATGAAGTAAAGATGAGAAAAAGATGCTTATCAAGGTTATAGGCCATGGTCACATAGGTGCTAAAGTGGTAGAAATTACAAGAAGATGGTCACAAAGGTGTTAGATAATAGAGGTCACGAGTCCATGTCACACAAAAGATAAGTGGTAGAGACTATGTGTCCAAAGTCCAAAGGACATAAATGACAGAACTTACTTAATTGTTAAAGGTCAGTTGGGTGATGAGTAGCAGAAATTATGTGCTCAAGTTCACATAATGGTAAGTGGTAAAAGTGTAGTATTCAAGGTCAGATGAGTGGCAAAGGCTTTAAGTCCAAGATCACATAGGTAGTAAATGATAATGGATTTCCAGTCTCCCTTCTCCCATTCAGTTCAGTTCAGTCACTCAGTCATGTCCAACTCTTTGCAACCCCATGAACTGCAGCATGCCAGGCCTCCCTGTCCATCACCAACTCCCAGGGTTCACTCAGACTCACGTCCATCGAGTCAGTGATGCCATCCAGCCATCTCATCCTGTGTCATCCCCTTCTCCTGCCCCCAATCCCTCCCAGCATCAGAGTCTTTTCCAATGAGTCAACTCTTCGCATGACGTGGCCAAGTACTGGAGTTTCAGCTTTAGCATCATTCCTTCCAAAGAAATCCCAGGGTTGACCTCCTTCAGAATGGACTGGTTGGATCTCCTTGCAGTCCAAGGGGCTCTCAAGAGTCTTCTCCAACACCACAGTTCAAAAGCATCAATTCTTCGGCGCTCAGCCTTCTTCACAGTCCAACTCTCACATCCATACATGACTACTGGAAAAACCATAGCCTTGACTAGATGGACCTTTGTTGGAAAAGTAATGTCTCTGCTTTTGAATATACTGTCTAGGTTGATCATAATTTTCCTTCCAAGGAGTAAGCGTCTTTCATTTCATGGCTGCAGTCAGCAGTGATTTTGGAGCCCCCCAAAATAAAGTCTGACACTGTTTCCACTGTTTCCCCATCTATTTCCCATGAAGTGATGGGACTAGATGCCATGATCTTCGTTTTCTGAATGTTGAGCTTTAAGCCAACTTTTCGCTCTCCTCTTTCACTTTCATCAAGAGGCTTTTAGTTCCTCTTCACTTTCTACCATAAGGGTGGTGTCATCTGCATATCTGAGGTTATTGATATTTCTCCCAGAAATCTTGATTCCAGCTTGTGTTTCTTCCAGTCCAGCATTTCTCATGATGTACTCTGCACAGAAGTTAAATAAGCAGGGTGACAATATACAGCCTTGACGTACTCCTTTTCCTATTTGGAACCTGTCTGTTGTTCCATGTCCAGTTCTAACTGTTGCTTCCTGACCTGAATATAGGTTTCTCAAGAGGCAGGTCAGGTGGTCCGGTAGTCCCATCTCCTTCAGAATTTCCCACAGTTTGTTGTGATCCACACAGTCAAAGGCTTTGGCATAATCAATAAAGCAGAAATAGATGTTTTTCTGGAACTCTCTTGCTTTTTCCATGATCTAGCGGATGTTGACAATTTGATCTCTGGTTCCTCTGCCTTTTCTAAGCCCAGCTTGAATATCTGGAAGTTCACAGTTCACATATTGCTGAAGCCTGGCTTGGAGAATTTTGAGCATTACTTTACTAGCATGTGAGATGAGTGCAATTGTGCGGTAGTTTGAGCATTCTTTGGCATTGCCTTTCTCAGGGATTGGAATGAAAACTGACCTTTTCCAGTCCTGTGGCCACTGCTGAGTTTTACAAATTTGCTGGCATATTGAGTGCAGCACTTTCACAGCATCATCTTTCAGGATCTGAAACAGCTCAACTGGAATTCCATCACCTCCACTAGCTTTGTTCGTAGTGATGCTTCCTAAGGCCCACTTGATTTCACATTCTAGGATGTCTGGCTCTAGTTGAGTGATTACACCATTGTGATTATCTTGGTTGTGAAGATCTTTTTTGTACAGTTCTTCTGTGTATTCTTGCACCTTTTCTTAATATCTTCTGCTTCTGTTAGGGCCAGACCATTTCTGTCCTTTATTGAGCCCATCTTTGCATGAAATGTTCCCTTGGTATCTCTAATTTTCTTGAAGAGATCTCTAGTCTTCCCCATTCTGTTGTTTGCCTCTATTTCTTTGCATTGATTGCTAAGGAAGGCTTTCTTATCTCTTCTTGCTGTTCTTTGGAACTTTGCATTCAGAGGCTTATATCTTTCCTTTTCACCTTTCTTTTTGCTTCTCTTCTGTTCACAGCTATTTGTAAGGCCTCCCCAGACAGCCATTTTGCTTTTTTGCATTTCTTTTCCAGGGGATGGTCTTGATCCCTGTCTCCTGTACAATGTTACGAACCTCAGTCCATAGTTCATCAGGCAGTCTGTCTATCAGATCTAGTCCCTTAAATCTATTTCTCACTTCCACTGTATAATCATAAAGGATTTGATTTAGGTCATACCTGGATGGTCTAGTGGTTTTCCCACTTTCTTCAATTTAAGTCTGAATTTGGCAATAAGGAGCTCATGATCTGAGCCATAGTCAGCTCCCGGTCTTGTTTTTCTGACTGTATAGAGCTTCTCCATCTTTGGCTGCAAAGAATACAATCAATCTGATTTCAGTACTGAAGCTTTGGTCTGAGTGACCGAGGAAGACACTGCCTGTTATCCAAAGTTGATTTCCTTTTTGTACGTAGTAAGAGAGCTAGAGCTGACATGACTGCCTACCTAGGACCTTATTTCCCAATTCCCAGCTATTTGAGGAAGACTTACTAATAGCTGAAAAAAGAAGAGAAGTGAAAGGCAAAGGAGAAAAGGAAAGATATATCCATCTGAATATATCCAACTACCATACAACTGCACTCATTTCACATGCTAGCAAAGTAATGCTCAAAATCTTTCAAGCTAATCTTTCAAGATGTGTAAGCTGGGTTTAGAAAAGGCAGAAGAACCAGAAATGAAACTGCCGACATCTGTTGTATCATAGAAAAAGCTAGCGAATTCCAGAAAACTTCTGCTTCAAAGACTATGCTAAAGCCTTTGACTGTGTAGATCACAACAAACTGGAAAATTCTTAAAGAGATGGGAATACTAGAAGATCTTATCTGCCTCCTGAGAAACCTGTATGCAGGTCATGAAGCAACATTTAGAACCAGACATGGAACAATGGACTGGTTCAAAATTAGGAAAGGAGTATGTCAAGGATGTATATTTTCACCCACTTATTTAACTTATATGCAGAGTACATCATAAGAAATGCCAGGCTAAATGAAGTATGAGCTGGAATCAAGATTGTGGGGAGAAATATCGAAAATCTCAGATCTGCAGATGACATCACCCTTATGGCAGAAAGTAAAGAGGAATTAAAGAGTCCCTTGATGAAGATGATAGAGGAGAGTGAACAAGCTGGCTTAAGACTCAAAATTCAAAAATGAAGATCATGGCATCTGGTCCCATCACTTCATGGCAAATAGATGGGGAAACAGTGGAAACAGTAACAGACTTTATTTTGGGGGGCTCCAAAATCACTGCAGATTGTGACTGCAGCCATGAAATTAAAAGACACTTGGTCCTTGGAATAAACCAATGACAAACCATGACAGTGTATTAAAAAGCAGAGACATTACTTTGCCAACAAATGTCCATCTAGTCAAAGCTATGGTTTTTCCATTAGCCATGTACATATGTGAGAGCTGGAGAATAAAAAAAAGTCTTGAGTGCCGAAGAACTGATGCTTTTGAACTGTGGTGCTGAAAAAAATCTCTTCAGAGTCCCTTGGACAGCAAGAAGATCAAACCAGTCTATCTTAAAGGAAATCAACCCTGAATATTCATTGGAAGGATTGATGCTGAAGGTCCTTTATAGTATTGGACCTAAAGGTCCAATATTTTGGCTCCTAATGCAAAGAGCTGACTCACTGGAAATGACCATCTCCAATGGGAAAGATTGAAGGCAGGAGAAGGAGACGACAGGATGAGATGGTCGGATGGTATCACCGAGTCAGTGGACATGAGTTGGAGCAAACTCTGGGAGATGGTGAGGGATAGGGAGGCCTGGAGTGCCGCAGTCCATGGGGTTGCAAAGAACTGAAAACAACTGAGTGACTGAACAACAACAACTTGTCGCCACATGTAGCTTAATGACTGAGCTGGCACCAAAGGAACACCAGCAGAAATGACACTTACCCCTTCCCAGCCTGACCTATAAAACCTTGCACTAAGCTCCTGTGTTCTGGTTCTCTTCTCACAAACTAAAATAAGGAAGTGCCTGAAACCAGCTTCACTCAAGCTGGAGAAGACAATACCTCAGGGAATCATCAAAAACAAAAGATAAGGAAGCTGGTACTATGAAAGATTGCCCAGAGCATAGCTGTAGGCTACCTAGAATGCTCACCACAGACTATACAGCACAAAGAAGAAAGGCAACTTGTTTTCTAAGCCACTGAACTATTTTGTTAGTTCCATTAATAATAGCACACAAGCCTTACCTTAATGAGGACTTCCCTTGCGGCTCAGACGGTTGTGGCTCAGACAGTAAAGCGTCTGTCTACAATGCGGGAGACCTGGGTTCAATCCCTGGGTCAGGAAGATCCCCTGGAGAAGGAAATGGCAATCCACTCCACTACTATTGCCTGGAAAATCTCATGGACAGAGGAGCCTGGTAGGCCCCAGTCCATGGGGTCCCAAAGAGTTGGACACGACTGAGCCACTTCACTTCACTTACCTTACCTTAACTAACACAATGAATTTTCAAATGCCTTAAATTTTGAAACTCTTACTTTAAGAAAAATTGAAAAGATGATGAATGATATGCTCATAAATTTAAAAACAAACATAATTTTTTGTTTAATAAAACTACAATGCCTAGACTTCTTTTACTAAGATGATTTATAATGTACATCACTTATGATATTTACTTCCCTGGATTCTAATCATTTTCTCTTCATATCTTTATATCATGGCATTGCCAAATACAATGTTAACATCCTCTATAATATTTCCTTAGACTTTTAATCCATACCATAATGTTGAGTCAAAACTGTAATAAA
This sequence comes from Ovis aries, assembly GCF_016772045.2. NCBI lineage: Eukaryota > Metazoa > Chordata > Mammalia > Artiodactyla > Bovidae > Ovis > Ovis aries. The sequence continues at coordinate 64,098,177 of NC_056059.1, read as the reverse complement.
GAGATCATGTTATTTTGCTATGGATAAGAAATTGTATCAGATCAATTTTTTAGCACGGGAAAAACTTTATGCTCAGAATCCATGACTAAACTGAAAAAGATTTTCTTTCTGTCATAACAATCACCTGAATGTTAATGAATATACAGAAGGCAAAACATTGTGAGAATAAATCAATTTATTCTTCACCAGAATAGTAGCTTCCAGTAAGCAGTATTTGGAAATTTTATATTATGAAAAATGTTTGATATCTTCCTGTTGAAAATAGTTCTGTGAAAAGTATTCTAGGTTTGCAAGGTGAGAGCAAGTCTCTCAGCATGTCCCACATTACATAATAGTTGCAGTTCCATCATTAAATCTACACATGTTTGAAGTATCTATTGAGTGCTTCCATGGGAAAGGATGTCACAAAAATGTGTAAGACACATAAAGCTGGCGGATTCACATTTCCTGATTTCAAAACTTCACTCATAAAGTCTATCATAATCAAAAGAGTGTGGTACTGTCATAAAGACAGACACATAGACCAGTGAAAAACAGAAATCCCAGAAATAAACCCTTGCCTCTACAATCAAATGATTTTCAACCAGAGTAGCCAAGACCATTCAATGGGGAAAAGACAGTCAATCTCTTCAACAAGTGGAAGAGGAACTAGATATTCACATGCAAGAGAATGAAGTAAAACCTTCACCTAAAACCACAAATCAAAACAAAACAAAACTCAGAATACTTACTTAAACATAAGACTTCAAACTACAGAATTCTTAGAAGTAAATCCAGGGCAAAAAATTCACAGCATTGGATTTGGCAGTGATTTCCTGGATTTGGTGGGCCTCCCTGGTGGCTCAGAGGTTAAAGCGTCTGCCTGCAATGTGGGAGACCTGGGTTCGATCCCTGGGTCGAGAAGATCCCCTGGAGAAGGAAATGGAAACCCACTCCAGTATTCTTGCCTGGGAAATCCCATAGACGGAGGAGCCTGGTGGCCTACAGTCCACGGGGTTGCAAAGAGTCAGACACAACCAAGCAACTACTTTCACTTTCCTGGATATGACACAAAAGGCACAGGCAAACAAAGAAAAAAGAGACAAACTGAACTTGATGAAAATTTTTAAACTTTGTGTACCAAAAGGCATTATCAACAAAGTAAAGAGGCAACTCAGAAAATCAGAGAAGTTATTTGTAAATCATATATCTGATAAGGGTCAAAATCCAGGATAGATAGAGAACTCCTAAAACTCCACAATAAAAAACAAGCAACCCAATTCAAAATTAAGCAAAGGACTCCAGTAGATATTTCTCCAAAGATACATAAATGATTAATAAGCACATGAAAATATGTTCAACTTCACTAAACATTCAGTTCAGTTCAGTCGCTCAGTCGTATCCGACTCTTTGCGATCCCATGAATCGCAGCACGCCAGGCCTCCCTGTCCATCACCAAAATCCTGGAGTTCACTCAGATTCATGTCCATCGAGTCTGTGATGCCATCCAACCATCTCATCCTCTGTCGTCCCCTTCTCCTCCTGCCCCCAATCCCTCCCAGCATCAAAGTCTTTTCCAATGAGTCAACTCTTCACATGAGATGGCCAAAGTACTAGAGTTTCAGCTTTAGCATCATTCCTTCCAAAGAAATCCCAGGGCTGATCTCCTTTAGAATGGACTGGTTGGATCTCCTTGCAGTCCAAGGGACTCTCAAAAGTCTTATCCAACACCACTAAACATTAGGTAAATACAAATCAAAATTACAGTGAAATTTCACCCCACAATGAGACATCACTTCATACCCATTAAGATGACTACTACATAAATTCAATAGTGTTCATGAGGATATAGAGAATCATTTTGTGCTGTTGAGGGAAATGTCAAACGGAACAGCTGCATCTGCTGTATAAAACCAGAGAAGGCGATGGCACCCCACTCCAGTACTCTCACCTAGAAAATCCTGTGGACAGAGGAGCCTGGTAGGCTGCAGTCCATGGGGTCGTGAAGAGTCAGACATGACTGAGTGACTTCCCTTTCACTTTTCACTTTCATGCACTGGAGAAGGACATGGCAACCCACTCCAGTGTTCTTGCCTGGAGAATCCCAGGGATGGGGGAGCCTGATGGGCTGCCATCTATGAGGTCACACAGAGTCAGATACAACTGAAGTGACTTAGCAGCAGCAGCAGCAGCAGCTGTATAAAACAGTACGGCAGTTTCCCAAAAATTTAGAATTACCATATGATCCAGCAATTCCACTTCCAGGTATCTAGCCACAAGAATTGAAAGCATAGTTTCAAAGAGATGACTACGAACCAACATTCATAGCAACATTACTCACAACAGCTGAATCTTAGAAGCAACCCAAGCATCTGTTGATGGATGACTGGAGAGGCAGAACATGTTATATACATTTACATGTATGTATTTAAGGCTGATTTATGATTCAGCCTTAAAAAGGAAGGTAATTATGCTATAACATGGATGAACCCTGAGGACATTAAGCCAAACCAAATAAGCACATCACAAATACCATATGATTCCACTGACAAGAAGTTCTTACAGTAGAGATGGAAAGTCTGCATGTGTGTGTGTGTGCAAAGTCACTTCAGTGATGTCTGACTCTTTGCACCCCATGAACTGTAGCCTGCCAGGCTCCTCTGCCCATGGCATTCTCTCAGCAAGATTACTGGAGTGGGTTGCCATCATCTTCTCCAAGAGATCTTCCCCACCCGGGGATCGAACCCACATCTCTTACATCTCCTGCACTGGCAAGTGGATTATTTACCACTAGAGTCACCTGGGAAACCCAGAGATGGAAAATAGAATGATGGTTTCCCTTTGTTGAGGGGAGAGCTGTGGGCAGTTACTGTGTAATACGCAGTTCCAACTTTCTCCACTGTGTTACATGATGTTTGGTTTACGAACAGACTCTACTGGAGTGCTTCTTTAATCACTGGAAATAAACTTGGGTCACTAAATTCATGAAACAGCAACTTCATGAAATATATCCCATCCCAACATTCCTGACAGTATATCCTATAGCATATATGATCAGAAGCAATCCATCCTTCCTTCTAGCATTAAGAACATTAACATTACAAGAAGAGAAAATATTAACAAAAAATATATAAGAAATATGAAGTCAGCACATAGCATATGTAACTTGAAGATTATCTTACTGTCAAGGATCCCAATTTTTAAACTGTATTCATTCATAGAGACTAAAGTGGTAGGAACCCTTCTGTTCTGACCAAAGTAGGCAATGTCCACATACCTCTATTTGTAATGCCACATTCCCAGATTTCAACTTTTTCTCAGGGTTCTAGTTATAGTGCCATCTTCCAAGTTTTTGAAGATCCACAAGCATAACCCACCGGTGCCCTACTGCAATGCTGTTGCCTATATTCAACCCCTCCCCAATAGCCTCCTTGGCTACAGTAATCTGCAGTTACTCCAAGAGCACCAGTGGCTTTAGCATTTTGGAAACAGAAAATTAGAGCCTGATTCATTTCCTCTCAATTACTTCCTCTGTGACTTTATAATGTCCTAAATTTATAATCATCATTTATGAAGTTCATACCATCTGTCACGCATTGTTCTAGATGATGGAGAACCAAGCACAAACAGGGCACTGTTTAAAGGAACCAACAGTATGAAGTAAATAAGCCGAGACATGCCATCCGAGGAGAATGGGCAGGATACTATGGGGCATGAATCAAGGCATGGCTAATTGATTACATCAGCAGAGTCTAGAAAAGACTTCAATATGAGGGCACTGCTTGAGGTAAGCATTGAAAGAGAAGTTGATATAGTCAGAGAGAGGGACTAAATGCCAGAGAAAAGAGAGGCAGGGACCAGGTATTGGAAAAATTGAAGCAACATGAATAAAAATATGGAGGCTTTAAACAACATGGTACATATTGGAAGAACCAAGGGTTTCAATTGAGTTCTGAAGAAGTCATAATGAATGACACATGACTTTAGAGGGAGAATAAAAGAGCCAGTTCATGAATGGTCTTATTTCATGGGCTTCCCTTGTGGCTCAGCTGGTAAAGAATCTCTGCAATTCGGGGGACCTGGGTTCAGTCCCTGGGTTGGGAAGATCCCCTGGAGAAGGGAAACACTACCCACTCCAGTATTCTGGCCTGGAGAATTCCATGGGCTGTATAGTCCATGGGGTCACAAAGAGTCAGACAAGACTGAGTGACTTTCACTTTCATACTAGAGAGTAAAAATCATAGTGCATATAAGTTGCGCAATTATAATATGATAGGTTCTATTCTAGACTCTACTTAAAAAGTCTCATTTTTATTCCATTTTAAGCATGAGGAAACTGATACACAAAATGGTTTGGTAATTTGCCCCAGGTCACACAGCAATAAAGTAAAGGAGCCAAAGAGTTTGAGACTTCCCTGGTGGCTCAGCAGTAAATAATCCACCTGCAATGCCAGAGACTGTTTGCACTACAGGAGACATAGGTTTGATCGCTGGGTCAGGAAGATCCCCTGGAGAAGGAAATGGCAGTACACTCCAGTATTCTTGCCTGGGAAATCCCATGGACAGAGGGGACTGGTGGGCTACAGACCCTGAGGTCGCAAGATTTGGACACGACTTAGCAACTAAACCACTGCCAGCACCAGGGTGTCTGAGACAATAAATTGGGCTCTTAGCTATCAGGGTGACTGCTTTCAGCAGTGTGCACCTTATTACTTTTGATGGGCCATTAAAGAGTTTTAAGAAGAAGAATAAAATGAGTATTCTGGTAGTAGAAATGAGGCAGGATTAAAACTTAGATAGAAGGCAACAAAGAAGGCAAAAATGAAATGCAAAGAAATCAGGAAGAGCTCTTTTCTTCTTTTGGCTGCACTGCATGGCTTCTAGGATCTCGGCACTCTGACCAGGGATGGAACCTCTGCCCTTGACAGTGAAAGCACCAAGTCCAAACCACTGGACCTCCAGGGAACTCCAACATTCAAAGGAATTATATTAAGGAGGTAGAAGCTATAATACTCGGAGAACAATTAAGTGCAGGAGCGTGAATCAGTTAGCTTTTGCTGCATAACTAACCACCCAAAACTTAGTGGCTTCAAATAAAGACTTTATTTCAAAAGTAGGTTAATGGGCTAGCGAGGACCAGGAAGGTTTGGAAGGGCCTTGCTCATGCGCCTCAGCCAACTGGTGAATGAGTTGTAAGATAGCTCTACTAATATTGGCTGGATTCTCCCACATGTCTGGGGCCTCAGTCAGGATGAATCCATTGATTCATGGTGCGAGGTCTTTTGTCTTCCAGCAGGCTAGCCCAGGTTTGTTCTCCTGGTGGCAGAACAGAGGTACAGGCAGGATATGTGAGGGCAATAGAAGTTTGCCGGGCTGCTTGATGCCTAGGCTTGGATATAGCGCATCATCTATGAATCAAAGTAGGTAACAAGGCATTTCTCCAAAGATTTTACAAGGCCTGCTCAGATTCAAGGGGAAGAGAAGTAGATCTTTCCCTTGATGAAAGAGCTGATGTCATACTGTAAATGGTATTTAGACAGAGAGTGTGGATAATTGTCATATTTTTAAAAATCAAATGAATTGGAGAGAGGACAAGAAAACATCAGTGACGACTCCCTGGTTTCCTGCCTAAGAAACAGAAGGAATGATGATGCCATATACAGAAATGGGGCCAACAGGGCCCTTCAGCGGTGTTCCACAGAAAGTGGATAAAAGTTGTCATGAGGGTTTTTTTCAGTGGTGTGAACCAGAAACCTACACAAATAACCCAGTAATAACAACTGAAAGAATGTGACAGAATACTCAGCTTAAGACTCAATGAAAAGAAAAAGTTATTACCGAAAAACTATACATTGTATGATACGACAGTGGAATCTACTGAACTTATTTACAACAAACACTGACAGAACATGTGAAAAATAAGCTTTTTTTTTTGTTTTTTTTTGAGGTGTAAAGACCTGTAAAGTCCCGCTCACACCTGCCAAATCAGGTATTGTGGGAATTCACCACAATGAAACCACTGTCAAGGATATAACATAAATAAGTTGCATAGTCACTTGAGCTCTGTATTTAAACCAAGTTAACGGCCCTTCTAGGAATAGGAAAAGTTCATGTGTGCTGTTACAGAAAAGAGCAGAGTGGGTTGCAAGAAAGAAAGTCTTTGGAGTCAGTGGCTATGACTGAGAGCTCTCATTGTCACAAGCTAGGACACACTGTACTGCACAACAGAAAGTCAAAGTAGTTGTCACGTCTCACCAATGTGCATTCTTTGCTTTACTCAAAAGAAACTATCAACAGGTTTCATAAATGAGGCTCACATTTTAATCCAGTTCAGTTCAGTTCAGTTCAGCTCAGTCATGCCCGACTTCGCGACCCCATGAATTACAGCACACCAGGCCTCCCTGTCTATCACCAACTCCCAGAGTTCACTCAAACTCACGTCCATCGAGTCAGTGATGCCATCCAGCCATCTCATCCTCTGTTGTCCCCTTCTCCTCCTGCCCCCAATCCCTCCCAGCATCAAAGTCTTTTCCAATGAGTCAACTCTTCACATGACGTGGCCAAAGTACTAGAGTTTCAGCTTTAGCATCATTCCCTCCAAAGAAATCCCAGGGCTGATCTCCTTCAGAATGGACTGGTTGGATCTCCTTGAGGTCCAAGGGACTCTCAAGAGTCTTCTCCAACACCACAGTTCAAAAGCATCAATTCTTCGGTGTTCAGCCTTCTTCATAGTCCAACTCTCACATCCATACATGACCACAGGAAAAACCACAGCCTTGACTAGACGGACCTTTGTTGGCAAAGTAATGTCTCTGCTTTCTAATATGCTATCAGGTTGGTCATAACTTTCCTTCCAAGGAGTAAGCGTCTTTTAATTTCATGGCTGCAATCACCATCTGCAGTGATTTTAGAGAAAAAATAAAGTATGACACTGTTTCCACTGTTTCCCCATCTATTTATGGTCAGCAAATTTGTAATCCAACCTGCTGCTAATTCCTGACTACAGTGTTTAGTGCAAGTTTCCCATGAACAAGTAAAATAAACTCAATTTCTTCACTCTACTATTTAAGGCTTTCCTCCAGCCTTCCTCATTTCATGTCTTAACTCAAATTTCTCAATTTCTCTTAACTTCAGCAGTGCTACTCTCCTGGTGAAACTATGTGCTATCTACAATCATACCCTGTCCTCCTTGGTTTCTTTGCCCTCACTCAGCTCTTTATTCTGCCTGGGCTGCTCCTTTATAATTTTTGTTATTGCTGCTTAGTGACTCAGTCATGTCTCTTTTTGACCTCATGGACTGCAGCACACCAGGCTTCCCTGTCCTTCACTACTCCCTAAGTTTGCTCAAACTAATGTCCATTGAGTTAGTGATGCCATCCAATTGTCTCATCCACTGTCACCCCCTTGTCCTCCTGCCCTCAATCTTTCCCAGCATCAGAGTCTTTTCCCAATGAGTCAGCTCTTTGCATCAGGCTTGGAGCATCAGCTTCAGCATCAGTCATTCCAAAGAATATTCCTTTAGGATTGACTGGATTGATCTCCTTGCTGTCCAAGGGACTCTCAAGAGTCTTCTCCAGCAACAAAGTTTGAAGGCATCAACTCTTTGGCACTCAGCCTTCTTCATGGTCCAATTCTCACACCCATACATGACTACTGTAAAACTCATAGCTTTGACTATATGGACCTTTGTTGGTAAAGTGATGTATTTGTTTTTTCATAAGCTAAGTTTGTCATAGTTTTTCTTCCAAGGAGCAAGTTAGTTAAGTCGCTCAGTCATGTCCAACTCTTTGCGACCCCGTGGACTGTAGCCCACCAGGTTTCTCTGTTCATGGGATTCTCCAGGCAAGAATACTGGAGTGGGTTGCCAGCAAGTGTTCTTATTATCTTGGCTCTTCCAAAACCTTACTTGAACTTTAAGTCATGGCCCCAGCACCACAGATTCCAGCAGCTTATTATGACTTTTCTATTTCTGGAACTTCCATTCCACATTGTACCTCATTCTTTGTCTACTCTGGACACTCTGTCTTCTACTAAAATTTTTTCTGTTGCCACGGACAGGGGTGGGGGGTGGGGGGAAATGTGAAAGTGGTCAAAGGGTACAAAATTCCAGCTGAATAAACTCTGGGGATGTAATGTACGGCATGGGGACTATAGTTAACAATACTGTGTTATGTATTTGAAAATTACTGACAGTAGGTTTTAAAAGTTCTCACCACACACACAAAGTTTAACTATGTGTGGTGATAGATGTGTTAGCTAACCTTGTTGTGGCATCATTTTGCAATATATAAATGTAGCTAATCATTACACTGTATACCTTAAACTTATAAATGCTATATGTCAACTATATCTCAATAACCTGGGAAAAACATTTTTAATAAAAAATAAATACAAAATAAAAGTTTTTATTTGTTTCATCCTCAACTTCCTAGTACCTTCCCTGAAGACACATGAATTTACTTTTTCAAGATGGATTTGCTAAGAGTAGCAAGTGAGGAGTGAGGTTAGAGCTCTCTGCCAACAAAACAGTTTTCATCTGCTTCAAATAATGGTCTACAGATTTGTTATCTGAAGATATGTTATTTGAAGATAAAGTTCTATAAATTTTTTAAATGTGTGAAAACTATTGTTTGCTCATTTTTCCATCTCTTGCTCTTTCAAATGCAGTCCCTTTCCCCTGGTGGTGCGTAGAAATCTGTGCAAACTTAGTATAATTAGTAAAAAAATCATTCTCTACCTGCACACACTTCAGACTTCTGACTCCCACAGCTGTAAGATAATAAATTTGTGCTCCTTTAATCTATCATTTGTAGTAAATTTTACAGCAGCAATAGGAAATAAAGATAACAATAAAGAGATATTGAGTACTAGAAATTTCATATCCAATCAATTGGCATATATTATTGATAAGTGCAAAATCATTCACTAGAAAATAAAAGTAGCAAATCAGCAGGAAAATAAGTACTGTTAGAGAAGGTAATTTCCAGTGATGGGTTCAATCTGGAACAAAGCATGAGCAGAACTTTCTAAAATGATCAAAACTTCTTAAAAAGCAAACTGAGATGTGAGCAAGTATTAAATCTGTAGTGTGTATTTACTTCTTAACTCTTTATCTAAATAAACAACCATAACTATGGTACAATCTTATACAATTTTGGGGCCTCTGTCTCCAATTAATCCACTCCATGGACAGAGGAATCTGGTGGACTACAGTCCATGGGGTTGCAAAGAGTCAGACATGACTGAGCAACTTTTGCTTTCACAGATGTCCATATTCTGATCCCCAGGACCTGTAAATATGTTACATTATGTGGCATGAGGGAGTTACAGTTACAGATGGAATTAAGGTTGCTCATCAGCTGATGTTAAAGTAAGGAAATTATCCTGGATTATCCAGCTGCTGCTAAGTCTCTTCAGTCATGTCCGACTCTGTGCGACCCCACAGACGGCAGCCCACCAGGCTCCCCCATCCCTGGGATTCTCCAGGCAAGAACACTGGAGTGGGTTGCCATTTCCTTCTCCAATGCATGAAAGTGAAAAGTGAAAGGGAAGTCGCTCAGTTGTGTCCGACTCTTTGAGACCTCATGGACTGCAGCCTACCAGGCTCCTCCACCCATGGGATTTTCCAGGCAAGAGTACTGGAGTGGGGTGCCATTGCCTTCTCCGAATTAATACTTATGGCCCCTTAAATGTGGAAGAGGGAAGCAGAACCATCAGAACAAGAGAGATGGCATATGGAGAAAGGCCTTGCTGGCTTTGCAGATTAAAGGGGCCATGAGCCAAGGAATCCAGGAAACCTCTAGAAGTTGGAAAAGGCAAGAAAATGAACTCTCCTTCTTCCAGGAAGGAAGGCAGCTCTGCTGACACACTAATTTTAACCCAATTAAACACACTTCAGACTTCTGACTCCCACAGCTGTAAGATAATAAATTTGTGCTCCTTTAATCTATCATTTATAGTAACTTTTACAGCAGCAATAGGAAATAAATACACCAACAAAAATTGTTCTAACTTTCCCCAGATGCCCAGAAACTGCTCCCTCTTTGTCAAATATCTTTCTTATTTCAATCACCTATCAGCACTCCCAAACTATTTTGATTTGTGAGATGATAATTTTAAATTGATGAGATAGTGATGTTTTCTATAAATTGCTTTGTCAAAATAATTACTAAGACATTACCAAAGACTTACTGAATATTAAGCCATGACTCTAAAGCTATTTTAATTAATGTCATTCAGACACTAATTTAGAAGCAAAATGTATTTTTAAATCCTCAAATAGCACATAATAATGAGCTATTTTATTTTTGAGAAGACAAACATTGTATTGTGAATTGATCTCTTCTTTAAAAACAAACAGCTTAACAAAATTAGGCACTGTTTGCTTGATCTACCAATAATATGTATATACATGAAGCATAAGAGAATGAGAAGAGTAAAGGTGATATCACACTTCTAGCACAGTTTCATCAAAATGGTAAAAATGTGTTTAAATGCTTGTGAAGGTCCACAACAATTGGGAATTGAAGAACTCACATATTGTTCATGTGCACATGGATTTATTCTCTTTCAAAAACGCTTTCATTTCCGTACCATTCAAAAACTGTGAGACTCATTTTTATCTAAACAACAAAAAAATCATTAGCAGATAAGATCTGGCAATGCTGTGAATCTCACTAAACCTCAGTTTTTTTCTTATGGTTTTACCAGCCTGCTCCCCACTCTATGTTAGTTCTGAGGTTCAGCAAATTGTAACCTACCAAATTACTTTTTTCACCTGTGTGTGCATGAATGTGCTCAGTAGGGTTCTATTCTTTGTGAATGGAATGCAAGAGACGCAGGAGACGCAAGTTCTGCAGCCCACGAGGCTCCTCTGTCCATGGAACTTTCTCTAGGTAAGAATACTGCAGTGAGGTGCCATTTCCTAGTCCCAGGGTTCTTTCCAACCCAGGGACTGAACCTGTGCCTCCCGCATTAGCAGGTGGATTCTTGACCACTGTACCACCTGGGAAGCCCTTTATTCTCTTAGTTCCTACTATAAGTCAAATGCCAAGGTTGGCAGACAAACAAGAATTAGACAATAACTTCAACAACAATGTAGAATGTAAGACAGAATGCTATGAAGTTTCATGGCTAATACAAACTGGAATGAGGATGGCAAAGTACCTCCATCCCTAGGGAATCAGAGTGCCTACTGGGTGCCAGGCACTATGCATGCTAAGGGTTTTATATAACCTTCACAATAACTCTACAAGGGAGCGCTATTGTTTTTCCCTTTTTACTGATAAGAAAGATAAAACTTAGGTTAACTTTTCCAAAGCCTGAGGAAAATAAGGGATAAAGCCAAAGCTCATTCATTGAACAAATAATTATTTGAGCACCTACCATGTGAGAGGCATGTTTCAGCTACTGAGACTACAGTAGTGAAGACAACAGGTAAAAATATCTGCCTTCAAAAAAATAAAATTCTAGAGAGAGCAACCGAAAATATACAAAGTAAAAATTAAATGTATTTTATATATACACATACACATAGTTTGGTAGGTAGTGATAAATGAAATGTATAAGTGAAATAGGAGTGAAGACTGAAGTAAGATGTTCAGGGAGGCCCTCGTATTCAGTGTAGTACATTTGACATGCTTGTTAGCCATCCAAGTGTATTTGTCAAGTAGGCAGAGAATACATGAGAGAAGGCGACCTTTGAGTCATTGTTTAGAGGGAGTGAGGGAGTTGGACAAGCAGATATCTAAGGGGAAGGCACTTAAAGGAGAATCAATGGCGAGTATAAAGGTCCTGAGCTGGGAGCTGATGTGCCTGAAGTTGAGTGAGAAAAGGGAAGAGCAACAGAAGATGAGATCTGGATATACTGTTGGAGGGGGCAGATAATATAGGACCTTGTAGTTCAGTCAGGCCTGCGGCATTTGCTCCAGAGAAGAATTTTGATCCTAGAAGGACATGTTTTTAACAGGATCCCTTCGGCTGCTATACTGAGAACAATCTGAAAAAAGGAAGCAGGGAGACTGGTTAGAATGTATCTTCATATGAGTGTGATAACAGTATAAAAGTGATAAGTTGTCAGATTCTCAACATATTTGAAAGCAGAGTCAACAGGATTGCAGACAGACTGAATACAGGGTGTAAGAGAAAGAGTGGAGTCAAAAATGAGAGCAAGATTTGAAGCTGGAGCAACCAGAAAGACAAATTGCCATCAATCTTTGGGAGGAGGTGGTTTGGTGGTAAATACCGGGAGCTTACACTTGGATATCATACATTTGATATTCTTATCAGACATTCAAGTCAATTAGAAATTAAGTAGCAAGTTGAATTAATCAGACTAGAGTTTAGGGAAGACTCTGGGACTAGAGAAATAAATCTGGAAACCATTTAATTTAATATAAATTTACATATAAACGTAATTCCAGATCTGTTTAATTCTCAAACCTAGTTCCTATTTGTCAGGAGCAATTCTCCACTGCATTTCTATCTTTTCAAGTATGTTTATACAACAATCATCCCTGGAGACTAGAGAGTGTTTCTCTCTAGGTTGAAGGACAGATTTGTTTCCTGATCAAGATACTTAAGGTAATGTCTCCCTTGGAAGCAAACAATAGTCAGATTGCCTTGCAGTTTGCAATTCTCTAATAAAAGTGGTTTCCTAAGCTCAGCTGTGACCTAAACCCATTATGTGCGCAACGTCCACCAGGATCCACTTCACATCACCCTCTCTGAGAAGAGGGAAGAGCAAGGGGAAGCTCATGCTACCTGATGTCCCATGAGTAGTAAATTGTCTAGATCCATTCAAACTCATTATTTCTTCACCAAACACATTTATGGAAATGTGATGAGCTGATCTAGCAGCTGAAATACTAGCTGATGCTTAGAAACTGTTCGACCCCTGAACTACTAGTTAAGAGGAACCACTGGACATTTTGTAAAAAGGGAAGAGGTGTGATATGATCTAAAGTTTGAAATTTAAATCCTTCTGATATCTGAGGGAAAGCTGGACTGGAGAAAAAGAAAGAACAGAAGAAGAGAAACCAGCCAGGTTGCTGTGGCAGCAATCCATGCAAGAAATGAAAAGACCCAATAGAGGTGTTAAACAAGGGGACTCAAAGATGGAGGAAGATTTAAGAGGTGTTTAGGAGTTAAAATCAATTGGCCTTCAAAGGTGGATCTTTATAACATCAAGTCAGAAAAATTCAACTGTAAGTAGAAGAGTAATTGGCGGTCACTTTCTTATATAAGAGGAACAAAGTTAGGCATAGTTGCCACATGCCTGTCAGAACTCTGTGTTGACTTCTCCATGTAGTATTTCTATTTTTCATGGCCTCAAGCTGCAGACTTGTGCATCAGATTCTCAAAAAGCAATGCCCATAACAGGAAAGAAGGGGAGAAATCCATTGTACAGGCATTGCTTTGCTTTTTAATAAGAGAGGAAGATCTTTCCTTTGTTGTTGTTGTTCAGTCACCCGCCAAGTCACGTGAGACTATTTGTGATCCCATAGACTGCAGTACGCCAGGCTTCCCTGCCTCTAATCATCTTCCAGAGTTTGCCCGCATGACTGAGTGACTTTCCTTTCCTTGGGTCCATTGCATCAGTGATACCATCCAACCATCTCATTCTCTGTCAGCCTCTTCTCCTTCTGCCTTCAATCTTCCCCAGTATCAGGGACTCTTCCAGTGAGTCAGCTCTTCACAACAGGTGGCCGAAGTATTAGAGCCTCAGCTTCAGCATCAGTCCTCCCAATGAGTTTTCAGGGTTGGGTTCCTTTAAGATTGACTGGTTTGATCTCCTTGCAATCCAAGGGACTCTCAAGAGTCTTTTCCAGCACCACAATTCAAAAGCATCAATTCTTCAACACTCTGCCTTCTTTATAGTCCAGCTCTCACAATCATACATGATTACTGGAAAGACTATAGCCTTGACTATACAGACCTTTGTCAGCAAAGTGATGTCTTTGCTTTTTAACAAATAATCCCATTTATCAGACAGGGGAAAATGCTCATGCCTTGAGTTCAAGGAAAGTTGAGAGAAGAAAATCTGGCCCTTTCAACCTCTATAGTGGGAGGTAGGTTATAACAATAGTGAAGAGAGGGTTGGAATTGGCTGCTGGACAGACAACCAATAGTATCTCTTTGAGTGTCTGATTATATATGGAAGCTGAAAAGGAAGAACACAAAATGATTGCTTAGACACCTGGCTTGGATCACTGTGTCTTCCCTGGTGGCTCAGATGGCAAAGCATCTGCCTGCAATGCAGGAGACCCAGGTTTGATCCCTGGGTTGGGAAGATCCCCTGGAGAAGGAAATGGCAACCCACTCCAGTACTCTTGCCTGGAAAATTCCATGGACTGAGGAGCCTGGTAGGCTACAGTCCATGGGGTCACAAAGAGTCAGACATGACTGAGTGACTTCACTTTTACCTTCACTTTCACTTTCACTTTTGGATCACTGTACAGATGGTATTGTCATTCATGGACAAAGCAGTGAAAGAAGAATAGGTTCAGGGTAGGGAATGATTAGATCTCTTTGAACACACTTGAATTTCTCATTGGAAAAGTCCAGAGCTCAAGTTTGAGAGCTAAGCTAGAATTATATACTTTGGGGACAATATAACTGAAGTCATAGAGCAAAAGTGTCTAGATAGAGTGAGATTAGAGAAGAGGGCCAAAAAGGGAAGCTCTGAAAGAGAAACCCATTGGACAGGCTGAAAAGGAAAGTTCATGAAAGTAATCAAGAACACAAGAAACAGTAATATTTTAAGACAGAAGATAGGCAAATGCCACCAAATGCTTCCCGGAGATCAAATAAGAAGCTGAAGAATGTCTATCAATTTCAGCCACAAATGTGGAACAGTGACCTCTGCCAAAGAAGATAAATATATATGGAATTAGTTATAGACAAGTGATTCTAGGGGGTTAGGTTATCTGTTAGACTCTTTATTTTTTAATTAGGGCATGCAAGCCCTCCTCTGTAAGACGGATGAATTATTATTGATAATGGCTATACAGTCATAGCCATTCTAATTTGGGGGAATCTTCAAACACCATCCAAAGGAAAACCTTATTAAGCTTGTCACTGCCGGTGGGGGCCAGATCCTCATTAAAAAGCCCAAGCCAGACAGTGACATGACTCAAACCATCAATACAGTTGTGTACCATGCCAAATCTAATTTTGATCAGCGCTTCTGCACACAGTATATCATCTATGAGGACTTGTCTAATCATCGCCCAGAAAGGGTTCAGCAGGGCAAAGTCTGGATGGCTCCTTCTAGCTGGTTTATAGATTGTGTGATGTCTTTCGAGTTGCTCCCTCTTGACAACTGAACTCGCACAGTGTGATAATCTAGTGATTGCACTGTTTTCATCAGTCACATTTTTACAAATAGGTAGACTCATTCATCAGAGAAGGTGATGGCACCCCACTCCAGTATTCTTGCCTAGAGAGTCCCATGGACAGAGGAGCCTGGTGGGCTGCAGTGCATGGGGTCACGAAGAGTCGGACACAACTGAGCGACTTCCCTATACAATTATAATATACAACTTTCAGGAAGTGTCTATGCCTTGATCTTCATAGAACCAGCACAGTCACCTATTTAGTCTAGGCTGGTCAATAAAATGCCCCCCATCTTTCCAACATATAAAATATTGGGGACTACTATTCAAATTCCACACCTTATTTGTCATTCAGTTCAGTTCAGTTGCTCAGTCATGTCCAACTCTTTGCAACCCCATTGACTGCAGCACACCAGGTTTCCCTGTCCAACACCAACTCCTGGAGCTTACTGAAACTAATTTACACTAAGTCAGTGATGCCATCCAATCATCTCGTCCTCTGTCAGCCCCATTTCCTCCCACCTTCAATCTTTCCCAGCATCGAGGTCTTTTCCAGTGAGTCCGTTCTTCACATCAGGTGGCCAAAGTATTGGAGTTTCAGCTTCAGGAACAGTCCTTCCAATGAATATTCAGGACTGATCTCCTTTAGGATGGACTGGTTGGACCTCCTTGCAGTCCAAGGGACTCTCAAGAGTCTTCTCCAACACCACGGTTCCAAAGCATGAATTCTTCAGTGCTCAGCTTTCTTTATATTCCAACTCTCACATCCATACATGACTACTGGAAAAACCATAGGTTTGACTAGAAGGACATTTGTTGGCAAAGTAATGTCTCTGCTTTTTAATATGCTATCTGGATTGGTCATAGCATTTCTTCCAAGGAACAAGCATCTTTTAATTTCATGGCTGCAGTCACCATCTGCAGTGATTTTGGAGCCCAAACAAAGTCTCTTACTGTTTCCATTGTTTCCCCATCTGTTTGCCATGAAGTGATGGGACCAGATGCCATGTTCTTAGTTTTCTGAATGTTGAGCTTTAAGCCAACTTTTTCACTCTCCTCTTTTATCAAGAGGCTGTTCAGTTCTTCTTTGCTTTCTGCCATGAGAGTGGTGTCATCTGCATATCTGAAGTTATTGATATTTCTCCCTGCAATCTTGATTCCAGCCTGTGTTTCATTTTGGCATTTCACATGGTGCACCCTGCATATAAGTTAAAGAAGCAGGGTGACAATATGCAGCCTTGATGTACTCCTTTCCTGATTTGCAACTAGTCTGTTGTTCCATGTCCAGTACTAACTGTTGCTTCTTGACCTGCAAACAGATTTCTCAGGAGGCAGGTCAGGTAGTCTGGTATTCCCATCCCTTTCAGAATTTTCCACAGTTTGTTGTGATCCACACAGTCAAAGGCTTTGGCGTAGTCAATAAAGCAGAAATAGATGTTTTTCTGGAACTCTCTTGCTTTTTGATGATCCATTGGATGTTGGCAATCTGATCTCTGGTTCCTCTGCCTTTTCTAGATTCAGCTTGAACATCTGGAAGTTCATGGTTCACGTATTGGTGAAGGCTGGCTTGGAGAATTTTGAGCATTACTTTGCTAGTGTGTGAGATAAGTGCAACTGTGTGGTAGTTTGAGCATTCTTTGCATTGCCTTTGTCTGGGATTGGAATGAAACCTGACCTTTTCCAGTCCTGTGGCCACTGCTAAGTTTTCCAAATTTGCTGGCATATTGAGTGCAGCACTTTCACACCATCATCTTTTAGGATTTGAAGTAGCTCAACTGGAATTCCATCACCTCCACTAGCTTTGTTCGTAGTGATGCTTCCTAAGGCCCACTTGACTTCTCATTCCAGGATGTCAGGCTCTAGGTGAGTGATCAGACCATCCATGGTTATCTGGGTCATAAGATATTTTTTGTATAGTTCTTCTGTGTTTTCTTGTCACTTCTTCTTAATATCTTCTGCTTCTGTTAGGTCCATACCATTTCTGTCCTTTATTGTGCCCATCTTTGCATGAAACTTTCCCATTTGTATCTCTAATTTTGTTAAAGCAATCTCTAGTCTTTCCCATTCTATTGTTTTCCTCTATTTCTTTGCATTGATCACTGGAAAGGCTTTCTTATCTCTCTTTGCTATTCTTTGGAACTCTGTATTCAAATGGGTATATCTTTCCTTTTCTCCTTTGCCTTTTGCTTCTCTTCTTTTCTCAGCTATTTGTAAGGCCTCCTCAGACAACCATTTTGCCTTTTTGCATTTCTTTTTCCTGGGGATAGTCTTGATCACTGCCTCCTGTACAATGTCAAGAACCTCTGTCCATAGTTCTTCAGGCACTCTATCAGATCTAATCCCTTGAATCTATTCGTCACTTCCACTGTATAAATCATAAGGGATTTAATTTAGGTCATACCTGAATTGTCTAATGGTTTTCCATACTTTCTTCAATTTAAGTCTGAATTTTGCAATAACTTTATATGGCTGAAGAATACATTTTCTTTATTAAGGTTAATCTTCTTACACTAATCTGCTTCTGTTCACTACTTACTAAAGTGGGCAAAAATGAAATGCAAGGAATATGCTATCCAAATAAAAGCCTGATTTCTATGGCAGTGATCTGAGACATAGGCCATGTTTGTGAGGAAATGTTGCTATATTTAAAAAATCCTAAAATTTTACATCATTCTATTTTGCTTTTTGCTTTTTCGGTTCTCCAGTATATCTCAAACATTATGAATGAAAGTGGCTATTAAGGTTTATATTGTGGTAAATTTAAATTTCAGTAAAGTTCAGCTTTTTAATACTCCTTTCTCTATGTCGCTCATGCTCATACTTAGTCAGTCCAATTGTGCTGGACTCTTTGCAACCCCTTGGACTGCAGCCCATCAGGCTTCTCTGTCCATGGGATTTTTCAGTCAAGAATATTGGATCCAGTTGCCATTCCCTCCTCCAGGGTATCCCAGGGATTGAGCCCATGTCTTCTGTGTCTCCTGCATTGCAGGTGGATTATTACCAGCTGAGCCATCGTGAAAGCTTGCTATGCTATAGAAGATCCGCCTCTGTGTGTGTGTGTGTGTGAGTCACTCAGTCATGTCTGATTCTTTGTGACCCCATGGACTGAAGCGCCACCTGACTCCTCTCTCCACAGAATTCTCAAGTAAGAATACTGGAGTGGGTTGCCATTCCCTTCTCGAGAGTATCTTCCTGACCCAGGGATTGAACCCAGGTTTCCTGCATTGTAGGCAAATTCTTTACCATCTGAGTCACCATGAAAACCAGAGTGACCTGCTATGCCATAGAGAACAACTGGAAAAAACAAAACCCACTTCTCAAGAGTATCAGCACATCCTCTTCTATATCAGGTTCAATCATGCCCTCTTGTGTCTAAGTGAGGAATGGCAGCTCCAACTTTAAATCGAAATAAAAGGAACTCTATGACTGAGCGACTTCACTTTCACTTTTCACTTTCACGCATTGGAGAAGGAAATGGCAACCCACTCCAGTGTTCTTGCCTGGAGAATCCCAGGGACGGCGGAGCCTGGTGGGCCGCCGTCTATGGGGTCGCACAGAGTCGGACACGACTGAAGCGACTTAGCAGCAGCATACACTTGCTATGTGCCAGGTGCTAGGCTGGGTGTTGAGTTTACCTGTGTGGACAAGACTTATAAAGTCCCTATCCTCACGGAGATTATTTAGAACTTTAGTTATGATAAAATTTTACAGTCCATGTAAACATCTCTGCATGAAGATTAAGCATTTCATTACATAGTACAACTAGTTTTATCAGCTTAAAAAAAATTGCCACTAATTTCTTTAGTCTACAATCTTAAATCACTGATTCATCTTACACCTAAACTTTTCTCCTTAACTTCTAGTGGTAGAAATTTCATAATACACTGATTTAGTTATATAGCTATTATTTACAAAGATATAACCTCAATACAATGATGCTGTGATGTTTAATTCCAAAGCTCTTATTTAATCTTGGTGTTAGTTGTCATTGAGAAGCCTCTGAAGCTATAATTTCATAGTTTATAATCCCAGGACAATTTCCCCTATTAAATTATAGACAAGAGTGCTTTAGTCTATGTTATTAAAATTAAAATTCCCTAAATCTTATTATATATTCTTACATCTGCAATTTTATGATTCTTATGTAAAGAATTCTGAAAATCTCAGAACTTACATAAGTTTCTCAAATTATACAGCTTAGTTTTTGTGGTTTTCAAAACAAAAGTTGTTTTAATTTCAAGAAACGGCAACTTGACTGTGGTTGCTGCAGACAGATGAGAAATCTCATGGCGCAGAATGAAACCTTCTATAACAAAAGTAAATAAGATACAATATAAACCATAGTAGGCAGATGCTGGAGAATTTGATTTCAATGAAACATTTAAATCAATGATCACTCATACTAGCATTTTAATCTTTTACACAGAGACCACTGTTTCACCCTTAACCATTAAATCACCGTATCTCTGTATCAGGAGGCTGTTTAAGTGTGATAACCATTGTGCATTTCTCATTTGACCAATTGCCCAACCTCTTTAATTTTTATTCTAAGAGTATTCTCTTATTCTTGCTCAGTGTTTGGCAGTTGGGAACCTCCAATTAAAGTTAGTCTTATGCATGGTGACTTTAACTCTTCCTCCAAGTATATCAAATGCTAAGCAATCATAAATAATCCTAAAATCTGATTTAAAACAAAGAGCCTGCTATGCAAAGGTAGCTTCAAGTTTCCCAGTCTTTCTTTATAGCCAACTGACTGAAAACCTCACCCACATTAAAAAGTTAAACCCCCCATTTATCTTCTCAGACTATGTAAGAAAATGAAATTAGAATACTCCCTAACATTATAAAAAATAATAATGGATTAAACACCTAAACATAAGGCCAGACAGCATAAAACTCATAAAGGAAAACATAATCAGAACACTCTGACATAAATCACAGCAAGATCTTTTTGATCCACCTCTTAGTGTAATGAGGATAAAAACAAAAATAAGCAAATGGGACCTAGTTAAACTTTTGCACAGCAAAGGAGACCATAAATAAAATGAAAAGACCCATGCCTAACCCACAGAATTTGAGAAAGTATTTGCAAATGAAGCAACCAACAAGGGACTGATCTCCAAAATACACAAACAGCTAATGCAAAGCTAGTGGAGGTGATGGCATTCCAAATCCTGAAAGATGATGCCGTGAAAGTGCTGCATTCGATATGCCAGCAAATTTAGAAACCTAGGCAGTAGCCACAGGATTGGAAAAGGTCAGTTTTCATTCCAATCCCAAACAAAGGCAATGCCAAAGAATGCTCCAACTACTGTACAGTTGCACTAATCTCACATTCTCTAAGCCAGGCTTCAACAGTATGCGAACCATTAACTTTCAGATGTTCAAGCTGGACTTAGAAAAGGCAGAGGAACCAGAGATCAAATTGCCAAAATCCATTGGACAATCAAAAAGCAAGAGAGTTCCAGAAAAATATCTACTTCTGTTTTATTGACTACGCCAAAGCCTTTGTGGGATCACAACAAACTGTGGAAAATTCCTATAAGAGATGGGAATACCAGACCACCTGACCTGCTTCCTGAGAAATCTGTATGCAGGTCAAGAAGCAACAGTTAGAACTGGACAAGGAACAACAGACTAGTTGCAAATCAGGAAAGGAGTACGTCAAGGCTGCATATCGTCACCCTGCTTCTTTAACTTGTATGCAGGGTACATCATGCGAAATGCCAGAATGAAGCACAAGCTGGAATTAGACTGCAGGGAGAAATATCAATAACTTCAGATATGCAGATGATACCACTCTCATGGCAGAAAGCAAATAAGAACTGAAGAGCCTCTTGATGAAAGAGGTGAGTGAAAAAGTTGGCTTAAAGCTCAACATTCAGAAAACTAAGAACATGGCATCTGGTCCCATCACTTCATGGCAAACAGATGGGGAAACAATGGAAACAGTAGGAGACTTTGTTTGGGCTCCAAAATCACTGCAGATGGTGACTGCAGCCATGAAATTAAAAGATACTTGTTCCTTGGAAGAAAAGCAGTGACCAATCCAGATAGCACATTAAAAAGCAGAGACATTATTTGCCAACAAATGTCCTTCTAGTCAAAGCTATGATTTTTCCAGTAGTCATGTATGGATTTAAGATTTGGAATATAAAGAAAGCTGAGTGCTGAAGAATTCATGCTTTTGAATTGTGGTGTTGGAGAAGACTCTTGAGAGTCCCTTGGACTGCAAGGAGATCCAACCAGTCCATCCTAAAGGATATCAGTCCTGAATATTCATTGGAAGGACTGATGCTGAAGCTGAAACTCCAATACTTTGGCCACCTGATGCGAAAAATGGACTCTTTGGAAAAGTCCCTGGTGCTGGGAAAGATTGAAGGCAAGAGGAGAAGCAGATGACAGAGGATGAGATGTTTGGATGGCATCACTGATTCGATGGACATGAGTTTGAGTAAGCTCAGGAGTTGGTGATGGACAGGGAAGCCTGGCATACTGCAGTCCCTGGGGTCACAAAGAGTCAGACACGACTGAGCGACTGAACTGAACTGAATGCAACTCAATATAAGAAAAAAAAAATCAAAACATGTGCAGAAGATCTAGATAGATATTTCTCCAAATAAGAATACAGATAGCCAAAAAACACATGAAAAGATATTCAACATCACTAATTATAAGAGAAATGCAAATTAAAACCACAGTGAGGTATCACCTCACATGTTTCAGAATTTCCATCATTAAAAAATCTACAAACAATGCTGGAGAGGGTATGGAGAAAAGGAAATTTTCCTACACTACTGGTGGGAAGCTGAAGTGGTACAATCATTATGGAGAACAGTATGGAGGTACCTTAAAAAAAACTAAATATAGAATTACTGTATGATCCAGCAGTCCCACTCCTGGCCATGTATTTGGAGAAAACCATAATTTGAAAAGATACATGCACTCCTTTGTTCACTGCAGCACTATTTACAATAGCCAAGACATGGAAGAAATCTAAATGTCCATCAACAGAAACAGAGGAGTAGATAAAGAAAATGTGGTGTATGTGTATACACACACATACACACACACACACATATACACAAACATGGTGGAGTATTACTTAGCCATAAAAAGACTGAGATAATGCTATTTGCAGCAACATGGATGGATCTAGAGTAAGTCAGACAAAGAAAGTAAGTCAGACAAAGTAAGTCAGAGACAAAGAAAGGCAAATATCATATGATATCACTTATATTTAGAATCTAAAAAATGGTACAAAATCAACTTATTTACAAAACAGAAATAGAGTCACAGGTGCAGAAAACAAACTTAGGTTATCTAGGGGATCGGTGGGGGAGGGATAGACTGTGAGGCTGGGACTGACATACACACACTACTGTACATAAAATAGATAATTAACAATAACCTGCCATAAACCTCAGGGAACTCTACTTATGCACTATAATGGCCCACATGGGAAAAGAATATTTTAAAAAACAGCAGTAAAGTCTCAGATGCAGAAAACAAATGTATGGTCACCAGGGGCTGGGGTGGGGTGGGACAAATTGGGAGACTGAAACTGACATATACACATTCTATATATAAAATAGGTAACTAATAAGAACCTTTGAGTGCAGGAGGAGAAGCAGACAGCAGAAGATGAGATGGCTGGATGGCATCACTGACTCAATGGACCTGTGTGTTGTGTTGTGTGTTAGTCGCTCAGTCGTGCCTGCCTCTTTGCGACCCCATGGACTGCAATCCACCAGGTTCCTCTGTCCATGAGATTTTCCAGGCAAGGATACTGGAGTGGGTTGCCATTTCCTTCTCCAGGGGATCTTCCCAACCCAGGGATCGAACCCAGGTCTCTTGCACTGCAGGCAAATTCTTTACTGACTGAGCTACAAGAGAAGTGCAATGGACCTGAGTTTTAGCCAACTCCAGGAGACAGTGAAGGACAGGGAAGCCTGGCATACTGCAATCTATGGGGTCACAAAGAGTTGGACATGATTTTGTCTAAATATCAGGACTAAAAAACAAGAACCTACTGTATAGCACAGGAACTCTACTCAGTAATCTGTAATGACCTATACGGGAAAAAAATCTAAAAAAGGGTGGATATATGCATATGTGTAACAGATTCGCTTTGCTGTATACCTAAAAACAACACAAAATTGTAAATCTACTCCAATAAAAAATATTTTTTAAAGTTTATTAAAAGCAAGGCCCAAGAGGGCATACTGTCTCTCAGTAGCTTAGCCATGTCCCAGAACAAAACCCAAATATTTTTAGAAAATAATAATATCCAGCACATGAAAAAGTAAAATACATGATATAAAAATAAATTGAAAATTATCAGAAATGCAAATGAGCAGAAAAATATGAACCATAATAAAGAGAAAAATGAATCAATTGAAAGACAGCCAGAAATAACACAAATAAGAGGCTTAGTAGGCAAGAACATTAAAAAGTTATCTATATTCTATATGGTCAAGATGTTAAAGGAAAGAATGAAGGTGTTAAGTAAAAACATAGAACCAAAAAACTCCAATCAAACTTTTGGAGGTGAAAACTATAGTGTTTGAGATGGAATATATCCTGTATTTTTATTAGGTCACAAAATATATTTCAACAAATTTAAGAAGACTAAAATCACATCAAATATCATTTCTGACTACATGGAATGAAACTAGAAGTTATAGCAGAAGGAAATTCACAAATACATAAAAATTAAACAATACTCCTTGATCAAAATTAGGTCAAACAATAAATAAAAAGGGAAATTATGAAATATATTGAAGCAAATATAAATGAAAATACAACATAACAAAGTTTAAAGGTTGAAAAAAATCACTTTTAAGAAGGAAGTTTATAATGATAAACGCTCTCATTATAGAAAGTAAAGAGCTCAAATAAACAACCTAACTTTACATCTCAAAGAACTAGATAAAGAAGAATAAACCAAGCCCAAAGTCAGCAGAAGAAAGAAATAATACATATTAGAGTACAACTAAACATAAGAGAAAACAAAAAAGTCCAAGTCAATATTCCTGATGAACTACATACAAGAAAAGCCTCAACAAAATACGAGTAAACTGAATTCAACAGCATATTAAAAATCATGTCATGACCAAGTGGATTTATCCTTGAGATTCAAGGATGGTGCAGCATATGCCAATTAATTAACATAATATACTACAGTGACAGAATAAAGGATAATAATCACATGATTATCATCACAGATATAGAAAATACATTTAAGAAAATTCAACACCTTTTCGTGATAAAAAGTTCTAAACAAAAAAGGTATAGAAAGAGTTTACCTGCTGAGTCATCAGAAAGCCAGAAATAATCTACCTCATTATAATAAAGACCATATATAACAAAACCCAAAGCTAATATACTAAATGGTGAAAAACTGACAGCTTTTTTCCTAAATTTATAAACAAAGCAAGGATGTCTACTCTCGCCACTTCTAAACATAATATTAGAAGTTCCAGTGAGAGTAATTAGGTAAGAAAAAGAAATAAAGATGCACTGACAATATCAACAAAAAAGTAAATTATCTTTATTTGCTGATAATCTAGTCCTATATGCAGTCTAAAGACTCTACAAACTGTTAGTATAAATGAATTATTGCAATTGCAAGACATAAAATCAACACATAAAATAAAATAAAATAAAATCAACATACAAAAATCAGTTGCATTTCACTACACTAACAAAGACCTATCCTTATAGGGAAATTAAGAAAACAATCCCATTCACAATAGTACCAAAAAGAGTAAAATACTGAAGAATAAACTTAACCAAGCAGATGAAAGATATAAACATTGAAAACTACAAAACACAGATGAAAGAAATTAAAGTAAATGCAAATAAATGGAAAGACATCCCATGTTAATGGATTGAAAACTTGTTAAAACATCTATACTGCCCAAAACAATCTACAGATTTAATATGATCCCCATCAAAATCTCAATGGTATTTTAAATAATATATAGAAAAAACAATCCTAAAATTCATATTAAGCCAGAGAGACCCCAAATAGCAAAAGCAATCTGGAGGAAAAACAACAAAGTTTGAGGTATCATACTTCTCAATCTCAAAATATAATGTGAAAACAATAATTAAAACAGTATGGAACTGGCATAGACATACAGGCCAATGGAACAGAATAGACAGCCCAGAAATAAACCCAAGCACAAGCAGTCAACTGATCTTTGACAAGGGAGTCAACAGTACACAATGGAGAAAGAACTGTCTTTTCAATAAATGGTGCTAAGAAAGCCAATTTCCACATGTAAAATGATGAAAAAAAATCAATTCAAAATAGATTGAAGACTTGAACAAAGAACCTAAAATTGTAAAACTACTAGAAGAAACATATAGGAGAAGATTCTTGACATTGCTTTAGCCATGATATCTTGAAGATAACACCAAAAGCAAGCACAGGCAAAGGCAAAACAACAACAACAACAAAAATAAAAATAAGCAATTGACATTAAAAGCAAGCTACAGAATGGGGGAAAATATTTGCAGACCATATACCTGTTAAGGGACTAATATCCAAAATATAATAAGAATACCTACAACTCAATGGCAAAGTAACAAATAATGTAATTAAATAACTGGTAAAGGACTTGAATAGACATTTATCCAAAGAAGAGATAAAAATGACCAAAATGAAAAGGTGCTCAACATCACTAATCAAGCATGCATGCTCGGTTGCTCAGTTGTGTCAGACTCTTTGTGACTCCATTGACTCTAAGCAGCCCACCAGGCTCCTCTGTCCATGGAATTCTCCAGGCAAGAATACTGGAGTGGGTTGCCATTTCCTTCTCCACTAATCAAGAGGGAAATGCATAACAAAACCACAATGGATATTTGGTTGCACCAGTTAGGATGGCTATTATCCCCTTCAATTCCCCCCAAAAAAGATAACAAATATTGGTAAGAATGTGGAGAAACTGGAAACCTTGGACATTGCTTGCATGAATATAAAATGGTGTAACGACTATGTAAAACAGTATCAAAAGTCCTCAAAAAATTAAAATATAACTACTATATGAGCCAGCAATCTCTCACCTGGGTATATATCCAAAAGAACTGAAAGGAGATCTCCAAGAGAAACCTACACTCCCATGTTCACTGAACCACTATTCACGATATCCAACATATGGAAACAATCCAAATGTTTATCAACAGATGAATGGATTTTAAAAATGTGCTATACACATACAGCAAAATATCACTGAACCTTAAAATAAAGGAAATGCTGCCAAATGAAACAACATGAATGAACCAGGAGCACACTATGCTAACTTGGATTAAGTCAGTCATAGAAGGACAAATAATGCATGATTCTACATATATGAGGCATCTAAAATTGCTGTTTAGATGCTAAATCTTGTCCAACTCTTTGCAACCCCAGAGGCTGTAGCCCACCAGGCTCCTCTGTCCATGAGATTTCCCAGGCAAGAATGCTGGAGTGGGTTGCCATTTCCTTTTCCAGGGGATCTTCCTGACCCCAGGGATTGAACCCACGACTCCTGCATTGGCAGGCAGATTCCCCTGAGCCACCAGGGAAGCCCAACGTATCTAAAATAGTCAAATTCATAGAAGCAGATAATAGACTGCTGGTTACCAGAGGCAAGGGGCAGGGAAAAATGGGGATTTGCTATCAATGTATATGAAGTTAAGTTCCAGAGATTTGCTATGTAACATGGTGCCTATTATATTAACAATACTGTGCTGTGTACTCAAAGTTTTTGTTAAGAGGATAGATCTCATGCTAACTAAAGGCAGCGGTAACATATGGAAACTTTTGGAGGTGATAGATATTTTTATTTCCTGGATTGTGATGATGGTTTCATAGGTGTATGCATATGCCCTAATTCATCAACTTGTACACATTAAATATATGCAATTTTTGTATATCAATCACGCACCAATAGATCTGCTTTCAAAAAAAAACAACTTTAAGCATAAAAAACATGAATAAACTAAGAGGAAAATAATAGAAAATTATTCCGTTTAAATGCAAATCAAAAATGTTCTAATGGTGACATCAATATCAAAGAAGATTGCAGAACAATGAATATTACTAAGGATAAAGAAGATCCTTTCATAATTTTAAAATGATTAATTCATCATGAGTAGGAAACAAACCTAAATGTTTATGTACGTAATAAAGCACCAGAAGACATCAACCAAATATTGATAAAATGACAACAAAAATACACAAAGCCACAATAATTGTCTAATTTCAACACTACTATCTCATTAATTTATAAAATAATTAACATAAAATCAGTAAAGATATGAGACTTGAACACCATCAACTAATTTTATCTAATCGACAATCTAGACCAAAACAGAAATTCCATTTTTTTCAAGTGCACATAAAAATATACCATATTTTGGGCCACAAACAAGTCTTAACATATTTAAAAAGAATCAAGTCGTACAAAGGATGTTCTTTCAAAAAGGAAGTAAAATGGAAATAAAAAACAGAAAGCTTCTGAAAAATATGCAAATAAGAATATACTTATAAATAACCTATAGGCCAAAAAGAAACCAAAAAAAATTAGAGAGAAGTTTCTGCTGAATTAAAATGAAAAAAGAAGATATAAAAAATTGTGGGATGCCACTAAAGCAGTTTTAAGAAAGGAAATACATGGAACTACAAGTTTATATAAGAAAGTAGCAAAGATTGCAAAACAGTGATCTCAGCTTCCACCTAAAGGAACTAGGAGGAACAAGGTGGGGGGGGGGGGATTCAATCCTGAGTGAGTAGACCTAGGGAAATTATAGAGATTAGATGGAAATAATAAAGATTAGAATAGAAATCAGTGATACAGAAACAAGAAAGCAATGCAAAATCCAACTAACCCGAAATTTGGTTCTTTGAAAAGAGCAATTAAACTAATAAACATCTAACCACAGTGATTAGAAAGAAAAAAAAATGAAGGTATAATTTACAGTATCAGATATGAGGGAGTTGAAATCACTATGGAATGCAGAGATAACAAGGTAATATTACAATCAATGCTATGCCAATAATTTTGGCAACATAAAATTTAAAATTCCTTGTAAGAGAAACTAACAGTGCTCACTCAAAAAGTAATCAACTGAGGACATCAGCAAAAATAGCAGGATAAATATATCAAAAACTCTGCTCCTCCATATAAGTAAAAAGAAAACTGACAAGCCATCAAAACCAAGTTTCTGAGAACTTTGGAAACTAGTGACAGATTTTCAGTAACATGGGGAGGGCTTTTTTTTTTTTTTTTTTTTTTTTTTATGAAAGGTAGTTGACTATCAGGAAGAGCAGTCAGTTTTGTGTGTTTTAATTTACCCTCATCCCATTCCCTGCTCTCAGATCAGTGACAGCCTCTGGAAAAACAAAAACAAAATCCTACATTCCCATTACTATATGGAGCAAAAATTGGACTGAACCACTTTTATATCTCATTCCCAAGGAACAGCCATTATTATTTAATCTATTTAAGGAAGGACTTCCCTGGTGGCTCAGAAGGTAAAGAATCTGCCTGCAATGCAGACGACCTGAGTTCTATCCCTGAAACAAGAAGATCTCCTGGAGAAGGTCATGGTAACCCATTCCAGTATTCTTGCCTGGAGAAGTCCATGGAAAGAGGAGACTGGAGGGCTATAGTCCATGGGATCCCAAAGAGTTGCAGATGACTGAGCAACAAATGCTTTCACTTTCTGTTTAAGGTAGACGAACCTTGGAAGAAGCCTCTAAAAGGCATATTTTATTTTGTCCAACTCAGAGTTTTTACCTAGTGCTAAAGCCACCACAGGTCATGGTGGAGAGTTCAGACCAAACGTGGTCCACTGGAGAAGGGAATGGCAAACCATTCAGTATTCTTGCCTTAAAAACCCCATGAACAGGGAGGTTCATGAAACCCCCTGGGTATGAACAGGGGGTATGAAAAGGCAAAAAGACAGGACACTGAAAGATGAACTCCCCAGGTTGGTAGGTGCCCAATATGCTACTGGAGATCAGTGGAGAAATAACTCTAGAAAAAATTAAGAGATAGAGTCAAAGCAACAACATCACCCAGTTGTAGATGTGACTGGTGACGGAAGTAAAGTCCAATGCTATAAAGAGCAATATTGCATAGGAACCTGGAATGTCAGGTCCATGAATCAAGGCAAATTGGAAGTGGTCAAACAGGAGATGGCAGAAGTGAACATTGATATTTTAGAAATGAGCGAACTAAAATGGACAAGAATGGGTGAATTTAACTCAGATGACCATTATATCTAGTACTGTGGGCAAGAATCTCTTAGAAGAAATGGAGTAGCCATCACAGTCAACAAGAGTCCGAAATGCAGCACTTGGATGCAATCTCAAAACCAATGGAATGATCTTTGTTCGTTTCTAAGGCAAACCATTCAATACCACAGTAATCCAAGTCTATGCCCCGACCAGTAATGCTGAAGAAGCTGAACAATTCGGTGAAGACATACAAGACCTTCTTTAACTAACACCCAAAAAAGATATCCTTTTCATTATATAGGACTGGAAGGCAAAAGTAGGAAGTCAAGAAATACCTGGACTAACAGGCAAATTTGGCCTTGGAGCACAGAATGAAGCAGGGCAAAGGCTAATAGAGGTTTGCTAAGAGAACGCACTGGTCATAGCAAACACCCTCTTCCAACAACACAAGAGAAGACTCTACACATGAACATCACCAGATGGTCAATACCAAAATCAGATTGACTATATTCTTTGTAGCCAAAGATGGAGAAGCTCTATACAGTCAGCAAAAACAAGTCCAAGAGCTGACAGTGGCTCAGATCATAAAATCCTTATTGCCAAATTCAGACTTAAATTGAAGAAAGTAGGGAAAAAACCTCTAAGACATTCAGGTATGACCTAAATCAAATCCCTTACAAATAGATTCAAGGGATTAGATCTGATAGGCAGAGTACCTAAAGAACTATGGATGGAGGTTCATGACATTGTACAGGAGGCAGGGATCAAGACCATCCTCCAGAAAAACAAAGACAAAAAGGCAAAATGATTATCTTAGGAGGCCTTACAAATTGCTGTGAAAAGAAGAGAAGCAAAAGGCAACGGAGAACAGGAAAGATATACCCATTCGAATGCAGAGTTCCAAAGAATAGCAAGAAGAGATAAGAAAGCCTTCCTCAGTGATCAATGCAAAGAAATAGAGGAAAACAATAGAATGGGAAAGATTGGAGATCTCTCAAGAAAATTAGAGATACCAAGGGAACATTTCATGCAAAGATGGGCTGGATAAAGGACAGAAATGTTGTAGACCTAACAGAAATAGAAGATATTAAGAAGAGGTGGCAAGAATACACAGAAGAACTATGCAAAAAAGATCTTCACAATCACAATGGCGTGATTGCTCACCTATAGCCAGACATCTTGGAATGCAAACTTAAGTGGGCCTTAGAAAGCATCACTACGAACAAAGCTAGTGGAGGTGATGGAATTCCAGTTGAGCTATTTCAAATCCTAAAAGATGATGCTGTGAAACTGCTGCACTCAATATGCCAGCAAATCTGGAAAACTCAGCAGTGGCCACAGGACTGGAAAAGGTCAGTTTTCATTCCAATCACAAAGAAAGGCGAAAAAATGCTCAAACTACTGCATAACTGCACTCATCTCACACGCTAGCAAAGTAATGCTCAAAATTCTCCAAGCCAAACAAACACATGAAAAGATACTCAACATCACTCATTATTAGAGAAATGCAAATCAAGACCACAATGAGGTACCACTTCACACCAGTCAGAATGGCTGCGATCCAAAAGTCTGCAAGCAATAAATGCTGGAGAGGGTGTGGAGAAAAGGGAACCCTCTTACACTGTTGGTGGGAATGCAAACTAGTACAGCCACTATGGAGAACAGTGTGGAGATTCCTTAAAAATTGCAAATAGAACTGCCTTATGACCCAGCAATCCCACTGCTGGGCATACACACCGAGGAAACCAGAATTGAAAGAGACACATGTACCCCAATGTTCATCGCAGCACTGTTTATAATAGCTAGGACATGGAAACAACCTAGATGTCCATCAGGAGATGAATGGATAAGAAAGCTGTGGTACATATACACAATGGAGTATTACTCAGCCATTAAAAAGAATACTTTTGAATCAGTTCTAATGAGATGGATGAAACTGGAGCCTATTATACAGAGTGAAGTAAGCCAGAAAGAAAAACACCAATACAGTATACTAACACATATATATGGAATTTAGAAAGATGGTAATGATGACCCTGTATGTGAGACAGCAAAAGAGACACAGATGTGTAGAGCGGACTTTTGGACTCTGAGGGAGAGGAAGAGGGTGGGATGATTTGGGAGAATGGCATTGAAACATGTATACTATCATGTAAGAAACGAATCACCAGTCTATGTTTGATGCAGGATACAGGATGCTTGGGGCTGGTGCATGGGCATGATCCAGAGAGATGATATGGGGTGGGAGGTGGGAGGGGGGTTCATGTTTGGGAACTCATGTACACCCGTGGTGGATTCATGTCAATGTATGGCAAAACCAATACAGTATTGTAAAGTAAAATAAAGTAAAAATAAAAATTTTTAAAAAAGAAAAAGAAATGATACAGATGAACCTAATTACAAAACAGAAACAGACTCATAGACACAGAAAACGAACTCGTGATTGCTGCAGGGAAGGGATAGTTAAGGACTTTGGGAAGGTCAGGTACACTCCGCTATATTTAAAATGGATAGCCAACAAAAACCTGTTGTATAGAACATGTAACTCTGCTCAATGTTATGTGCTAGCTTGGATGGGAGGCGGGTTTGGGGGAGAATGGATACATCTATGTGTATGATGGAATGTGTTCACTGTTCACCTAAAACTATCACAACATTGTTAATCAGCTATACCCCCCAAAAATGAATTTGATATTAAAATTTTTTAATTAAATTTAAAAAATAAAAGAGGTTTGGAGCAAAAAAAGAAATTCTCCAAGCCAGGCTTCAACAGAATGTGAACCATGAACTTCCAGATGTTCAAGCTGAATTTAGAAAAGGCAGAGGAACCAAAGATCAAATTGTCGACATCATTGGATCATTGAAAAAGCAAGAGAGTTTCACAAAAACATCTACTTCATCTTTATTGACTATGCCAAAGACTTTGACTGTGTGGATCACAACAAACTGTGGAGAATTCTTCAAGAGATGGGAATATCAACCTGCCTCTTGAGAAATCTGTATGCAGATCAAGAAGTAACAGTTAGAACTGGAACAACAGACTGGTTCCAAATCAGGAAAGGAGTACGTCAAGGTTGCATATTGTCACCCTGCTTCTTTAACTTATATGCAGAGTACATCATGCAAAATGCAGGGCTGGATGAAGCACAAGCTGAAATCAAGATTGCTGGGAGAAATACCAATAACCTCAGATATGCAGATGACACCACCCTTATCACAGAAAGAGAAGAAGAACTAAAGAGCCTCTTGATGAAAGTGAAAGAGGAGAGTGGAAAAGGCTTAAAACTAAGAAAACTAAGATCATGGTATCTGGGCCCATCACTTCATGGCAAATAGATGGGGAAACAATGGAAACAGTGTCAGACTTTATTTTTCTGGGCTCCAAAATCACGGCAGATGAGACTGCATGAAATTAGAGACGCTTGCTCCTTGGAAGAAAAGTTATGACCAAACTAGATAGCATATTAAAAAGCAGAAACATTACTTTGCCAACAAAGGTCCTTCTAGTCAAAGCTATGGTTTTCCCAGTAGTCATGTTTGGATGTGAGAGTTGGACTATAATGAAAGCTGAGCTCCGAAGAATTGGTGCTTTTGAACTGTGGTGTTGGAGAAGACTCTTGAGAGTCCCTTGGACTGCAAGGAGAGCCAACCAGTCCATCCTAAAGGAAGTCCTGAATATCCATTGGAAGGACTGATGCTGAAGCTGAAACTCCAATACTTTGGCCACCTGATGCAAAGAACTGACTCATTTGAAAAGATCCTGATGCTGAGAAAAATTGAAGGCAGGAGGAGAAGGGGATTACAGAGGACAAGATGGTTGGATGGCATCACTGACTTAATGGACATGAGTTTGAGTAAACCCCAGGAGTTGATGAGGTCTGGTGTACTGTAGTCTATGGGGTCTCAAAGAGTCGGACAGGACTGAGCAACTGACCTTTCATAGGGAAAGAAGCATTTGTTAAAACAATCTTTACAGCTAAAAATTTAGTTGCTTCCATAACCGTGACCAAGAAAAACCATGCCTGGTTTTATCTCAGCAATGCATAGTATATTTAACATTAAAAAATCAATCACCATAATTCACTAGCAGAGTAAACTGGTAAACCAAACTGTCATTTTAATAGATTCAGGCAGTGTTTGGCAAGTATTATATTCTTGATAAAATACCAAAACAAACTAAAACTAAAAATTATCGGTCATTAGTGAAATGCCTAGTACCAGTGCTGGGGCAAAGAAAATACAAAATGAGCCTAGAATCTTTTTTGTATCTGGATTTTTATGACTAAAATAGAATCCCCACCCATTCTACTTCCTTCTTCCTAACACACAATATTCTAGTCTCCTGCTACATTTCATAAAGCTTAAGTTGTTCTCCACTGCTTACAATATGAAGTCCAATTTCCAGGCATGGCCTACAGGGTACTTCATTTGTCCTCCATCTCTCTTTCCAGATTCATTTTTCTCTCATGTTTGAAATACATCCTACTCTCAGCTACATGGAAGTTATCCAGAATTCCATATGCATGCCTTTTACTTTCCTGCCTGAAGACCTTTGTATTTTCTGAGATTATAGGGTCCTTTTCTATATGCTTCCTGGAAAAATCCAGATTTCGCTGACCTATTTCTGACCCAACTTCAATCTGTTCTTTACAGGCATACAGGGGGACTGTTGTTTTACATACAAATCTGATCAGGGTACACATTGCTAAAACATTCTTTAGAATATAAAAAATTTCATAGGCCATAAATACCAATGTGCCATTTCTTATTTTTCTGTGATATATCTATATAATATACAGTTTCAATGTGTTAAATAACTTTTACCTAAAACTTTCCCTCAATCCCATTCTCATGAGACCAGGCAACTTGAAAGTTATTTTCAGGTTCATTTAATTGTTTCAGTGTTTCCTTGTTTAGACATTTTAAGTGTAAATTCTATCACTTCAGAATATCCATCTTCCCCACCTTTGACTCAGGATGACATCTAAGGTGGGGAGACTCCTGGTGTCTACGTCCATAAAGGTATCTGTTCTGGGGCTATTTTCTCTTCTCTGACACCAACTGCAAACGATAGGCATCTCTTTCTGTGTGTTTTTGTCTAAAGTATATATCCCAATTGGTGTCTGCCAAAACAGCTTTTGTCCGTTGCCCTCCATTGGTACATGTTGAATCCCTATTTCAGGTCCATGTCAGCTACTCATGACCACGAGATGACTGCTGTCTGATGCGTCTTTCTGTAACCTGGAGTAGACCAGGGCTGTCATCAGGCATTTTTTCCTGTCACCCACATAGTCACCTTTATAGTCTGCTCATATATGCCACTGTTAAGTCTGTCACTTTTGCTGGGTGACAACCTGTGAGAACTTTCCTACCAAATTTTTCATCCTAAACCTTGGTTCAGGGTACCTTTCTATTGTCATTGTCTGGGGCTTTATTTGGAGGACAAGACACAGGTCCTTTCTATGACCAAGTCGTCTCCAAACACAAAGGAACGTCTCCATTAAAGTCCCATGGCTACTCAGTACTCTCAGACTACTTTCCCTTATTAGGATTTGCTGGGTGATGTCTGTATCCCCACAAGGCTCTTAGTTCACAAAAAACAAGGACTGTATGTCTGTCCTCTCATGCTGGTGTCTGGCACAAAACCACATAATCAGTAAATATTTATTGAATGGACAAATGTTCCTGTCTTTGCCAAAACAGTTTCTCTGTTTAGTTTTACATATTTTGCTTTTAATGGCAGTAACATTATTTTAATCTTATACAATAAAATCGCATATGCCTTGCAAGAGGTGAGAAACACACACTTGAAAAGGAAGACAGGACATGATTGTGCAATCAAAGCAGAAGTAATGATTGTCAAGCACTAATAGCAGAGACAGAACTTTTTTCTAGTGATGGAAAAGCATGAAAAAGTAAAACTACTGAGAAAGAATAAATTTCACAATTACTCGTTTATGTTCCAATAATATTTTCTGCAAGGCTCTTTTTATTATTTGCAGGTGTTTTTTTTTTTTTTTTTACTACACTGGATACAAAATTCATTTTTATTAGATGATAAATTATAATACTGGGGAGGTGTTAACAACAGCTTTTGTAAGCTAACTCGACTATAGTGCTTATCTGAGAACAGAACAATCTGCTCTTTGCCCTGGTGGCTCAGTAGGGAAACAATCCACCTGCAATGGAGGAGACCCAGGTTCAATCCCTGAGAGAAGATCCCCTGAAGCAGTAAATCACATCCTGCTACAGCATTCTTGTCTGGAAAAATTCCTTGGACAGAGGAGCCTGGCAGGCAACAGTCCATGGAATCACAGACAGCTGGACAGGAGTTAGAGACTAAACCACCACCAACACTCTTGCCTTAAAAATGTGAGCCAGAGGGATTCATTTGACCCAGAGGTACAAGTTGGATTCACAGCTCAGGTGCAGAAGTTCAGATAAGGAATCTGGGAACATTTGTCTTAACTTTGCAGCGTCCAAGGAAACTTGAGTCTGCCTGTCACCCCATGCTGATAATGGTAATCAGATTTTAGTTCCTAACATAACTCTAAGCACTGTTTCTAATGGGTCCTAATGAAGCCACAAGATCTTTCTTTTGAGTGTTGCTTTCTTAACAATAACTTTCCCAGCCCCGCTTCCTTCCATTCCCCTCATGAACAAAGATCTACGATAATGAGCTCAAATCAGATTCTGCTTCCTCTACCCCTTTATTAGAAACTTAGCACAAGTTTGTACTTCATCAGTCTCCTTTTGAAGTTTAGGCGTACTGAGCCGCTCCAAGGCTTGCCTTTCTGCAGCATATCCAATTTAACTTTGATGAGCTTACTGATAACAAGCGCTTAGATGTCACTGTGCTTGCAGAGTACACACTCAATAGCCTGGGGTAAGAGAGACATGAATCCATACTGCTATTTACTATAAATGCTTATGCATGAGCACTGCAGTCCTATGTGCTAAATCTCATAAACCCAAAGAACTTACTGCCAGTCAACCCTTGAAAGGTGAAAAAAACGAGCACCGTCTAAGCGATGCTTCAGGAACTGGAAACTCACGTAAGCAAAGGCTTCCTGTCTGGCGCAACGCACAAGGACCTCTATTCGGCACATCCCTAGCAAGCGTGAGGCGCGCGCATGCGCAGGATTCGCGGGACGCGCCGCGGTCTCCTGTGCGCCTGGGTTTACATCCGGGTCCTGAGGCTCCGCGCTACACGCGCCGGCTGGGGTCGCTCTGGGTTGGTGGGTGTTGGTTGTTCTAGTTGTTCCAGCGTCGGAAGAGCCAGTGGGTCAACAGGTGAGCCCACGGGGAAGGACCAAGAAGGGAGTCGGGCGGGGACCTGCCTGGTCGTTGCCTCCACCGGTGGGCTTTATGCGGAGACGGGGACGCCGGGCGGATGGGGTTCCCGGAAGCCTCGAGGCGAGGGCCGTAGTGTTCCCTAGCCTTGTCTCCCTCTAACTTATGGTTATCCTCTTCGGAACTGAGCCTTCGGGAGGGGGCCTCCCCTGACACTTGTTACAATTGCGCGATAGTCATCCTCATTTGCATTCATTATGGTTTGCGGAGTGATGGGCCCAGCAGCCGAGCAGGTGAGGTTGGGTTTGCAGCCTTCGCCTTCCGGGGCGGGGTCCACAGCCTTCGCTGCTTTTTCTGGCCCCTTGTCGGGACTGGACCCTCCGTTCCCAGAGGGCCTCCTTCCAGGCCGGGCTTCAGAGGTTCTTTGAGGTCAGGTGTAGTGTGTGGTAGGGGAAAAACGCATAGCAGGGATTCTGGAAGCTTAGATTCCAGATTCTAGTATAGATACTAATAAAATAGCTGTGTAATCCAAGTTGTGCAGGAGTTCCCACCCAGCTTTAAAGTTCTGAGGTTTGTGTTTGTCAGCTCTTTGTCGAAGGGATGCACACCCAAAGTGAATCAGCACCTGAGAAAGATGAGGACAGAGGTGTTGCTGTGTCATTTTCTGAGTGCTGTAGAGTCAAGATGCTAGAGGATGGTGGAGGACCGCATCCGTTTGGATCTCTGAGGATTGGCGAAAACTGGGAAAAGACACATTTAAAAATCTGAACACATGTGGCAAAAACATTCAACTTTTCTCAGGTGATTCATTTGGGACTTTTGGAAGTGAACTCTGGGCACACGGAAGAGTTTAAGGAAACAATGTACTTGGTCTGAAGGGCTTACTTGAACCTCTGTACAATGAAGTCATCGTGTATGATGTTCTTTTCCAAATTTATCCTGATTGTGAGAATCACCTGTGATATTTGTGTAAGTGCAGATTCCCTGGATCCCGTTCCAGATCTTTTGCAACACTATGTCTAGGGACAGGTCCTGGGAATCTTTCTAACAGGGATCCTAAGTGATTCTTCCTTATAAGACACTTTTGCAGAGCACGTGTCTTTCAGTCAGATAGACCCTCCACCACTTAATAGCTTTATAACTTCAGTAATAAACTTCTGAGTTGCAGTTTTCTATATCTGAAGGATGAGGATGATAAGTTCTTTTAATATACCAGAGACTATTAAGTGAGTCTAAGCCCTTTGATAGTAGGATCTTTATCTTAGTCATTTATGTGTCTACAGAGCTGAGTGCTTAGTATTTAATAGGCCCTCCCTCACAAGTGTGTTGAACTGAGAAAAGAAATAGCATGCCCCCAAAACTCTCATGACATTTCCTCCTTCTCACCTTACAG
Source organism: Ovis aries (assembly GCF_016772045.2). Lineage (NCBI taxonomy): Eukaryota > Metazoa > Chordata > Mammalia > Artiodactyla > Bovidae > Ovis > Ovis aries. The sequence continues at coordinate 64,059,944 of NC_056059.1, read as the reverse complement.
GTTTTTTTTTTAATCTCTTTTTATCAGTAGTCATTTTGCTGAATATTCTTATTAGAAATAATTTTATTTCTTGATGGTGAAAACAGCTTGGAAATGTTTCTGATTCCTTGGTGTAACTTTGAAGTAGTTTCTGCCACTAGGTTATTAATGAGTTTAAATAGAGGCCAAGTCCATTTCCTGGACTGAATTAAGTCCGTTTGTTGGACTTACTGTGTGAATTATTGTTTGTAAATGTTGTTTATCTCATTACTGTGCCAGAATTCTAGATCACGGCGATTGTAAGTTTTTGTTATGCCAGATTTCTAAATCATATGTTCCTAAGGACATATTTAGATTCAGTGTATTCATTATTATAAGACCTCCTATTCCCACCAATGTAAAGAATTTGATTTACTACTGTATGTAAAGTTTGAATTCAGCATTCAGGACTGCTGAAGCAGTTTGTGAAAGAATTGGTGTAACATCCATTTAAATACAAAACTAAGAATTAAAATCTGGAAATTATGGTTGAAAGCACAGTGTAAATGTTATAAATCTAGACAATATAAAAATAACACATCTTACAGAAATCAGGGGGTGGGCAGAAGTAGAAGAAAACAATTTTCACGTATTTCATGGTAGCAGGTCAAGCCATATTGTCCAAAATGGAATCATACAGTTTTAAAGTGACTCCTCTCTCTTAAAATTTGTATAATATTTTTTCTTAACCTTATAATATTCTTCTAGGAACTGAAATTGCTTTTTGTGAAGAATTATTTTGCCTGGAGATGTGCAGTGTTTTTAGTTAACTTTATTTAGTTTTGCTTCTGTTGAAGGCAGAAAATTAAGTGCTTTTTGTTAAAAATAGAATGTCTAGTATGATACCATGGTTAGAAATTTCTATACATCCCATTTGTATATGTGCATTATATAGATGTATGGAATGATGTATACCTAATAGTAATGAACTTTATTTCGAGGTGGCAGGATTTGGGTCTTTTTTTCTTTTTTTTTTTTTTTTTCAAATTCTTTGTACCTTTCTGTATGGATTGAAATGTTTTAAAGTGCAGGTGTTACTTTTGTAAAAACATTATTTACCAGAAGAGAGGTTTGGTTATTACATCATTCATAGGGAGAGTCCTGGATTTTAGTAAGTAACGCATAAGGTGCTGAGTAATCATTACTGCCATTAACTTGCAATCAATAACTGAGTGCTGCTTTGTTTGCCTTTAGATTTGTTTTATGTTGCTTTATATAGTATCCCTGTGGAGACTGCAGTGTGATGTCTTTATGGTAAATTTGCCTTGATAAAAAATTTGACTTTGTCACTTAACAAGTATGTGAACTTAAATTGTGTCAGTCCCTTTACTCATCTGAAACTGGACATTGTATTTACCTTAGAAGCTTGTCGTAAGGGTTAATATTTATACTTAATTGACTTAGCCCACTGCCCAGCACCTGAAGTCTGTTCAGTAGAGAGCAGCTATTACTGCTATTTTAAAAGTACAGATTGTATTTGTATACATGCATGTCTTTCTTAAGTAATATCCTTTTTAAAGCCATCAGTGTATTATGCTTCTGTTTGACTATCTGCTAATTACTTAAAGTGCTCTACAATGAAATTTTCTCAGGTTTGAACTTGTCCTGGAAGCTGTGCGTCACCATAATGAGGCTTGTAATTCTTGATAACTATGACTTGGCTAGTGAATGGGCAGCCAAATATATCTGTAATCGGATCATTCAGTTCAGACCTGGACAAGACAGATATTTTACACTGGGTTTGCCAACAGGTAATATACCATTTTTTCCATGTTAGATACTCAAGGTTCTGAGATTGAAGGATTTTCCTTGGTAGAATGTTTCCTTTTTATTTCTTGCCATATCACTGATTTAACATATTAGCATATAAAGTCAAATATATAGATATAGATTCTCCATATCTAGTATCTAAATTCCATTACTATTTTCTTGGTTAAAATTCTGACTCATCTACCACTCCAGAATGCAAAAGGAAATACAGAAATATAGCTCAAGTAAGGGTCACGATATTTTTTTGTCCCTTTTTCCTAGTAGTTTTTTGTTTGTATTTAGAGGGGTTGCTTTCACGATTCAAGAAATTTCTTGGGAGATTAGCTTTCTCATTGATCATTAAGAGGTACCTAAAGTATGTCCTATTGCCTCTTAATTTTACCTCGTATCATCTTATTGTGTGTGTGTGTGTGTTAGTTGCTTAGTCATGTCCGTTGCAACCCCATAGACTGTTCATGGGATTCTCCAGGCAGGGACACTGGAGTGGGTTGCCATTTCCTTCTCCAAAAGGGAACTATGGAAGAAAGAAAGTGAAGTCCCTCAGTCGTGTCTGACTCTTTGCGACCCTGTGGACTGTAGCCTACCAGGCTCCCCCATCCATGGAATTTTCCAGCCAGGAGTACTGGAGAGGATTGCCATTTCCTTCTCCATATCATCTTATTAGCTCTTTGCTATTTCTGTGATTATTTTCTTTCTATATTATAAATACTATAAGTGAAAAAGTGAAGACTGATGTGTTCATGACAGAAGGAACATAAGCATTAATTATATATTTTGCTGGATTTAGTTCTCTGTTAAGGTTTTTTCTTTAAAAATAACCAAGTGTCACTGATACCATGGTACTTTTATTTGATGTTTTGACTTCCATAGAAAAGAGTATTGGTTCTGGGATGAGAACTGTTATTGTTTTGATGACTGCAGGGCATTTATTCTACACCCTGATTTTTGTTTTCCTTACCTAATGAAAGTAAGGAAATTAATAGCTTACAAAGTTGTTTTTCAGCTCATATGAGAGCAAGTCCTTTATATACTGTAAACACTATATAACTTTAAGATTCTCATAAATGTGTTTTATTTAAACAGTATTTTCTCCTTTTTCTCCTTCCCCCATACATGTCAACCCATAAAAGCTACAATCATAATTTTTTTCACTTGCATAATTTCCATGAAAGGTACTCTGACTCACCAAGTTGTTATTTTTGTTTGTTGTTTTGTTTTTTTGGTCCATGGAAGTAGTTCTTGGTGAGAATGGCAAAGAGCGATTTTTTTTTTTAATTTTGTACACTGGAAGTGGGCCCTTTAACACCCACAGTTTTGATATGTGAGCTGCAGTGATTAAACAAGACCTCTGTATCAGTTTGCCTTGTATGAACCTAGGCCATGCTCAGACTAGCTGCCTTAATCACTCTGTGTTAATTGTGAAGCAATAAACAGTAATTTGAGTGTGGGGACAGAAAGACTTCAGAGTCATAAACACCAGCAATGCTAAACATTTTTTGTGTGTATTTAAATATACAACCCTTTTGCTTTATTTTGGATAGTATAACTGCTTAGTAATACACCTGCCAAGGGTTGATCTCTGAAAAACTTCTGTTAACATTTTTCTCTTTTCTCCTTCATTGACCATTGATGGTGTTAATCATGCACCATCCTCACTCCTGTGCTTTTGAAATGTGAGCATACATTTCTGTAATTGTAAATAACATGCTGTATTATAATTATGCTGCACCAAGCACAATTCTGGGGCTTCCCAGGTGGCACAGTGGTAAAGAATCTCTGTCTGCCAGTGCAAGAGACACAGAAGACTCGGATTTGATTCCTTGGTGGAGAAGATCCCCTGGAATAGGAAATGGCAGCCCACTCCAGTATTCTTGCCTGGAAAATGCCATGGACAGAGCAGCCTGGCAGGCTACAACCCATGGGGTAACAGAGTCGGACACAACTGTGCATGCACACCCATACAAGTACTGTCAAGCACAGTCCTGGGGAATATCTCTTCAATACGTATTTATTGAAGTGATGTTGACAAGCATAACATTCAAGGGCCTGCATGCTATGGGCCTGAGCTGCCTCCCAGATTTAACTCCCACCATTCCCTTACACTGAATCATGGTAGGCAAGTTAGACTGCTTGTAGTTGCAAGAACAGGCCTGTCTTGCTGGCTTTCCTTTCACTAGTGTTGCTAATGTGCTGTATAATAAAAACTTTGTGAGCTCCAGAACCAGGCAGGATCTCTTAAATCTCTGACTTCACTACCATGTGTGTGATAGTTCACACATTCCTTAATTTTTTTGACTCAGTTCTTTCACTTTCAAAATGGGAAACATGATGCCAGTTTCCCAGGCTTGTGAGACTTACATTAGCTCACATAGGAAACACCAGCGCAGCATCTAGCACATGGTGGGCATACAGATGTCATCTCTGAACCTTCTCCCCCATCTTTTTTCTATTTTCAGTCAAGACTTACCCCTTTCTTTGATTGTGGGAATTTCACCTCTTCTTCAAAGACTCTGTTGAAATGCCGTTTTTGATCCTCCTTTCAACAACCAAGACTGTAGTCTTTCCTCCTTTGATTTGTTATGCTTCTCCAGGTCTCTTATAGTTTATTTCATAATATTTTTCCTTCTGTTATGGTTATTTAGTACTTGTCTATCCATATCTTATGAGTTCTTCTATGGTAGAAAGAGTCCTAATCTTTGTTTTATCTGAAACATAGTAAACACTTACTGAAATAATTATGTTAGTAAATGAGTATTGCAAAGCAGATATATTAAAATCAAGTTTATTTCACCAGTTTACCCTGTATCATATCTTTCATTGTTTTTTTTTCTATTCAGCCACTTTGATTAAAAAGTAGAAAATAAATGTATTTTTGTCATCACTATTGTGACAACTTCTTACATTTTTCTTCATATGCTCTTAAATTATGGAGGGAGTCCTATAACTCTTCTCCTGACATCAAAAGATAGACGCAGAAAATTTGTTATGTTCCTAGAAAGGAAGAAAGAAAAGTGTACTTGTCCATCTTTTATCCTGGTCTCATGTTAGTGGGCTGTAGTTCTTTGATAAGGAATTAGAAAGTTTGACAACATCAATTTTAAATCATTAATGACAATTTAAAACAATTTGTGGTTTTAACTTTAAGAAAACCTATTAGTCTTCTGTTCTCTGAACCTGTCTGTGTGATATTTAGCTACTTCTATTATCCTATCGTATTAAGTGAGAGGCAGTTTTTTTTACTACTCCAGATTTCTTCTGTATTTGTGGTTGTTGTTGTTGTTTTTTGGTTGTTTGTTTTGTTTTGCCAGATGCTGTTCAGTTCTGCCATACTTCTCCCTGCTTCTTGAATAGAAACTTTATGTGTCTGTGTTTTATTTTGTGATGGTAGGTGGCTTAAAAATCCAGTACTGTGACCAGGATTGTGTGGGCCAGGTTGTTAGTTGTAAGAATGTTATAAGAATGCAGTCAATTTAGTCTTTGAATTTGTAGTTTAAAAAAATGAAGCAATTTTGAAAAACATCCACAAGGTGCTGAATTCACTTATGTTTATTGTGTCATTTCATGGAGCTCTTGTCAGTCAGATCTTAATTTTGTAAAACATATGAAAGAATCACATTTATAAAACAATAACATTAAGAGCTCAGATGAAGTATCCAAAGCCAAGATCCCATTTCCTAGAAACCATTTTACTTTATACATTTTAGCTGATATTTGTTGACAGTAACACAAAATGAGAAACAGGAATTCCAGTTAAAAAAGGATAAGGTTCCTCACTCAATCCTTGCCACTTTCTATTTTGAAAGTAGAGGCAATATTTAAACTCAGCTCTGGTTTCCCCTTTGATTTCGTTAAATGGTCAACACTTGACCTATTTACATATCGTTTGTGCTACAAATCCCTCCCTAGATAAAGATTTTTTCTCTATCAGTGGGATGTTTATTTTTCTTTGAATTCAAATGTGTGCTTTCTAGAAGTTTCTACTCTTGGAATATACACCATTAATTCCAGATAGCCAACAATATAAGAATTTTCCAAGCTGTAATTTAAGCTGACAGGTTCTCAGCTTTATTCAGTAAATTCTGATTTCCTAAAATTTTAGGGTATCTTGTAAAGAGACTAGTTCAACATATATTCATTAATTGAATATGTATTCAAATTAATAATCATTTGCCTAATATGTATAAAATACTATTAACTAAGATGAGAATAAAGTTAATATACACTTTTTTAAAAATTAGACTGTTAGAAAATGGAATCTTTATCTGTTTTAGGGAGTACACCTTTAGGATGTTATAAAAAACTTATAGAATATCACAAGAATGGAGACCTTTCTTTTAAATACGTGAAGACCTTTAACATGGATGAATATGTAGGTAAGCTATATTGTTTGAATGTATTATTTGGACATGTTATATTTTAAATTGAATATATTTTGAGAATATTAACATATTATTTAAAATTGTTTTGAATGAATATATTTCTAGAGTGTAATGTATCACCTTGTAGTGGGGTTGGAAGCTTATGTAAAAATGTCTATATTTATGTAATGACAGCATGACACAGTGGAAGGACTGTGGGACTGGAAATTAGAAGCTCTGCCCTCATCTTCAGCTGCTACTTACCAGTCCTGGCTCCATCAACTTTGAGCCAATTCATTGACATTTCTCATTCTTTTTCTTTTTCCCTCAAAACAAAGTTAAAACCAGTGTGGGGATAAAGTAATTAATATGTATGTAAAGTAATTAGTACAATTTTTTCAAATATAAGGCTATTTATATTTGTAGCCTTGAAGCTTTTATAATTTATTGATTGTTAACTTGCTTGTGCTTCCTTGATGGCTCAGCGGGTAAACAATCTGCCAACAGTACAGGAGACGCACGAGATGATGGTTCGATCCCTGGGTTGGGAAGATCCCCTGGAGAAGGAAATAGCAACCCACTCCAGTATTCTTGCCTGAAGAATCCCATAGAGAAGGAGCCTGGCGGGCTATAGTTCATGGGGTCACAAAAAGTCGGACATGACTGAGCAACTAAGCACAACTTGCTGAACTGGAAACATACGAACTCTGTGTTAACATTTACATTTTATAGGTGTTTATTTTTAACAGTAGCTTGATTGCCAAAGAACTGTCATAGTTAAGTATACCTTGCAAGCAAACAGAAATAACAGAAGAGGAAAATGGACAAAGATTTCAGTTGTGTAACCACTTAATTTGGAGAAAGAAATGGCAAGTCACTCCAGAATTCTTGCCTGGAGAATCCTGTGGACATAGGAGCCTGGTGGGCTGCTGTCCGTAGTATCACATAGAGTCGGACATGACTGAAGCAACTTAGCATGCATGTATGCATTGGAGAAGGAAATGGCAACCCACTCCAGCATTCTTGCCTGGAGAATCCCAGGGACAGAGGAACCTAATGGACTGCCGTCTATGGGATCGCAGAGTCGGACACGACGACAGCGACTTAACAGCAGCAGCCACTTAATTTATATTGAATTTAAGACATAAATCAGTCTTACTAGTTAAATTTTGTATTTGAGAAGTGGAATATAGTGATTAAATGCACATGAACTAGACTTCTGTGTTCCAGGCCCTCCATGAGCTCCCTGACCCTAGGAGAGTGCCTTAGCTTTTCAGTGCTTCTGTTCATCTATAAAGTGAGATTGATACTAGTATTTCCACAGATGTTGTACACATTGATTGAGTTAATACATTTACAGTGGTTAAAATAATGCCTGACATAATACGCATTTATTCCATATAAAATGCTTTTAAATTGAATATGGCATAGAATATATAAATAGCATTTATGGCTTAATCAGAAAAGTCAACTTTAGATTTGTTTCTGAAAATAGTTATATTTTTATTCATTAACTTTGTGTTTAGGACTTCCCAGAAATCATCCTGAAAGCTACCATTCTTATATGTGGAATAACTTTTTTAAGCATATTGATATAGATCCTAATAATGCTCATATCCTTGATGGGAATGCTACAGATTTGCAAGCAGAATGTGATGCATTTGAAAAGAAAATAAAAGAAGCTGGAGGAATTGATCTTTTTGTCGGAGGTACGTAAAACATTTTGTCATTAGTCATTTGTTAGAACTTGGATTAGGTGCTTTAAATTAAAGTAAAAACTTACCTTTGTGTAATGTAAAGAACATCTGTGACTGCCTGTAATACCCATTTATTTAGCTATTGATTTCTGTTTTACTTTATATTCATCAAAAAATAATCTTAATGTTGCAGGGGGGAATTGTTTATATTGTGGCTTGAGAAATAGCTCCTAATCCCTGCTGAAGTCTTATAATTACCTCTTTAGAACTGACACTTTACCACATCTTAGAAAAGGAGTGATGTGTTTCTTTTCCTAAATGATACTCTTAATTCTTTTACTGTTTCTTTAAAATTCCAACCCAGGTTTCTTATCAAATTACAGCATTAAATCTCTAAAAGTTTGCATATGGTACAGGTGGATTTTAACATTTTTCTACTGACCATTAAATTGCTTCATTTCACCAAGAAATGTGTCAAGAATGTCAGATTTTATCATCAGCCTTTAGCTAGTATGAATTGAGCTTTATAATTGTCTTAATAAGATCTAAATAAATGTTTAATTAAGTTCCACTTAAAATTTCTATGTACACATTTGCACACACACCCATGTATATTGTGTGTGTGTATTGTGTCTTCCTGATCTACCATTGAAGAGAGGTGAAAGAGTCTCTACCTTTGTAATGACAGTATAATTTTCTGTCATCACAGTGAAGCATCTGAATAGTACAACATTATGTAAACTGAAACCAAAATTGTTTTTTTGCCAGATTCTTTAGTATTCACCTAAACATACTAAAAGCTCTAAATTAACACTGGATATCTAGAGGTAGACATATCTGTTAGATCTAGATATGTCTTATGATATATTAGAAGATGCTCAAAATTGTATGAATTAGACCTGTATTGAGGTTAACTTATGGTTGAGGTGGTCTGGTATTTTTGGGGTGTTTGGTTGCCTTTGAGGAAAATTGGATTTTATAGTTAGACAAAAACTAGCATCCAGTTTTGGCCACCTACTATCTGTAAGATCTTGGGAAATGTATTGACTTCAGTAAATTAGTTCAGTATACTAATTAAGTATAATTCATCCTTTGTAAAATAGGATTAATATTAACCATTTCAAAATTGATGGGAGTTAACCATTTTATAATGTGTAAAATGCCTAGTGAAGTGCTTGGTATATAGTTGGCATTCCATTAAGTGTTACTCTACTCTTTGTCTCTGAGGTATAGTTTGCAAAGTAATTTTTTCTTAATGTATTGAATGTCCTGCTGTTTTACTGATTTAACTCTAAGGCTATCTGGCAAGAATGAAGTTTTTCTCTTTGAAGAAATTGTTGTCTACCCAGCAGAACTAATATCAATTACTGCCTTAAATATAGGGGATGGTTTTTATTTGAGCAAGAATTCAAGTTAGACTCTTACTTTTCAAAATAGAAAATATCTATGTTTTAAATAAAACTAATATTACTTCAGTATTCCTGGAAAATATTTGCATTCTAGTTTTGTCCATATGGCTCAATTCTGGGATAATTGTCATTTGAACCTACCAATACCAAGGCAAGGCAGTAGACATTTGAAATGTTTGTGTGCACTACTGATGTAGTCTTTAGATTTTATAAACTCTATACCAAAATAAGGTAAAATTACTGTAAAACAATATACCTATCTTGTTCAGTTATGTCAAGAAGGATTTTCACTTATTTACCATTATATGAGAAGAGAACAGCTACCCACTCCAGTATTCTGGCCTGGAGAATTCCGTGGACTGTATAGTCCATGGGGTCACAAAGAGTCAGACATGACTGAGCGACTTTTCACTCATACCATTACACAAAAAGATACAGCAGTTATTAAAACTTAAGCATTAAAAAATGACTACATGGATAACATAAATAGTTTTTTTTTTTTTTTACTTTAATGGAGGGCTTATTTTTTCCTGTTAATTTATTGATCTTACATAAGGCTTCTTGTGACAAATCCTTTAGGATCTTAATGCCAGGAAATAGAATTTACTGGGGGGGAAAGACTTGATAAGAACTCTTTAACTCCATTTTTTCCCTTTGCCTACTTTCCAGAAAATATTTTAGCTTAATGTAATGTTTAACGTTTAGTCTTGCTTTTCAGATACTTCTAGGAGAACTTTCTTTTTTCCTCATAGCTTTAAGTCACTTCTTGTTTCTTTTTAGCTAAATTTTTTGGTGCATTTCCTCAAATAACCCACCTTAGTTCTCCCTTTGAAACTAATAGCACATAATCATAATTATTTATGTTTATTAATGACTCTTACTACTAAAAGTGACTTAATATTTTGTTTTTTTAAACAGTTTTTGTCTTAAACTTCCCGTAGTTCTCCACTTGCAAAAAAAAAAAAAACAAATCTAAGATTTCCTTTCCTCTTCCATTAACACCTTCACTGTAGTCATGGGCCAATCCAGGGTCTGACAGTTCATATTTATCATCCAAGGGACATATAACAGTATGTAGAGAATGAAGGGTTGGCTTATCACATGTTCTTTGGACTTTTCCCTGTTTGGAATACCCCATTATTGGATGTGTCTCATGAAAGAATCTCATTTGATTCTTTACCTTTGTTGATCTAGGTTGTTATCATTGGATTTTCAAGATGAGGCTTGGTATCTGGGTCTTACCACTTACCCTTCTTTTGTTCCAGGGTTTGGTTAATAAAAACACTAAGAACTGAGCCAAATGGGATCAAAATATCAGCCTTATTGAAGGTAAAGTTGAATTAGAGATGGCAGGTTGGGCTTGAGGCTAGAATGGTGTTGCCTACTTCTCCCCTCTGAATTGGAAATAGTAAGACCAGAGAAGAGCTCCAGAGTAGCCCACCATTGCTCACTCCTAGGAAACGGAGCAAGAGTCCTATCCCTCTATAGATAGGAGAAAGGAGGAAATACATTGCCAGAAATTCTTCCTCTGATGAGAGAGTGTTGGGAGAAAGAATAAGGAGTATCATGCAATTTCTGATCCAACAATAAAATACACAAACATGGAAATCTACAAATAGATTCTAAATGCATTATTAACTTTAAAATAATCTTAAGATAATTTGTGTTTAAAAGGTAAAAATAAAAGACAATGGAAGATTGTAACCCTCTACTTCAGTTACATGATTAGATCCTTTGATTTGGAAGTAACTGTAATCTACTAATGGGACCAAAAGTGAATTTATTGGGATGATTATGGAGTAATTCACAGAAATGATATTAGAGTTGGAAAAAAATACGTCTTTAGAAGAACAAGAACCACGAGCTTCAGATCACTGAAGCAGGGACTCACCTGAGCCTTTCCTGTAGTGTTATCATCAAATGCCTCAGCTCTAGATGACTTCTTTCTTTCTGTATCCCTTGGTCGAATTTCAGATTTCTAGAGAGAAATTCTGATTGTTTCAGCTTAGCACAAGTACTTATCTCTAGACCACAACAGTTCTGCCTAAAAGAGATGAGATATAGGGTGTTATAATTGATCTAGGCCCTGTTGTAAGGGGATCAGAGCAGGGAAGGAGGAGGAAAAAACTATACTGAACATACCAAAGAATACCAACCTCCTTTCATTTATTCATCTGTTTTATTGAGGGCCTCCTATGTGTCATGTGTTCTATCAGGATATAGTACTGAAAAAAAAGTCTTTACTTTCATGAAGTTTACCTTCTAGCCCACAGAACTATAGACACAGGGAAGACACACAACCTGGACTCAGAGGTTTTAGGGATGTTTCATAAGGGTGTTGATATCTTAGTATAGACTCAAAGATTGAATAAAAATTAAGCATGGTTTTTAGAGTTGATGATTATTTTAAAGAAAATTTGATAAAGCTTTAAAAAAAATCTAAACATTTAAAAAATACAGTTTTATATCTGGAAGTTCAATTTTTGGTAATTACTCATGGTCAGTAAGGGAATGTATTGACCCCTCTCCCTCAGGAGCCTTTGTAGTTAACTTCAGCTTTGCTGTACACTTCTGTATGACTCAAATCACCAGTGAGACCACTAGAATTGATCTTGGAGGACTTCCTGTTTTTTCTAGAACTCTTTGTTTTCCTGTTTCTATCCTTTCCTCTATAGAGAAAAATAAATAAAAGTATCTGGGCAGATTTATACTGAAGAGGAAAGGCAGAACCGTTTTACAAATCTAGAGAGAGACATATCTATGGTTTAAAATTCCCAAGTACATACATACTTAATAGTGGAAACAAAGCATGCATATTAACCACATATAGGTCTGGGCTCTATGTACTAGATTAAAAGTTAATCCTGTATTATTAAAGATTTCCTTAGATTAAGGGCTTCACAGCTGGTGCTAGTGGTAAAGCACCTTCCTGCCAATGCAGGAGACATAAGAGGTCCAGGTTCGATCCCTGGGTCGGGAAGATCCCCTGCAGGAGGAAATGGCAAACCACTCCAGTATTCTTGCCTGGAGAATCCCATGGACAGAGAAGCCTGGCAGGCTACAGTCTATGGGTTTGCAAACAGTCGGATACGACTGAAGCAACTTAGCATACATTGTGCTTTGGTAGTTCATATCTTGGGCTTCCCTGGTAGTTCAGTAGTAAAAAACCTACCTGCCAATGCAGGAGATGTGGGTTCCATCCCTGGATTGGGAAGATCCCCTGGGGAAGGAATTGGCAACCCTCTCCAGTATTCTTGCCTGGGAAATCCCACAGAGAGAAGATCCTGGCTTTTTGCAGTCCATGGGGTTGCAAAGAGCTGGACATGACTTAGCAACTAAATAAATTGATACCTGCTTCCTAAGGTTTTCGTTTCTTTCTTCCTTCAAAACCAGGTTACTCTTTGTCATATTTTACCTGTTGTAGCCTGGGGAAGTTTTTAGAATTATGCATTAAGAATCAATAAGATATACCTATGTATCATTAAATATGCAGAATATAAGTATGACAGATATTTTGACCTGGAGAACTTGTGGGTTTATTTTTTGATTGAAGTTGCCAGCAATCTGACAATGTAAAACTTGATTTAGTAATAACTACACAGGAAGATTCTTGATTTTATAAAAAGATTTAACCTCCAATTTCCTTCAAATAAGAAATGTCATATTCTTACCTATATTTTAGAGACAGTCTTGAGTATTAGAGCTGGTAGTAGATCTCCTCAAAGTAGTGTTTTCAAATTGTGGTTGTCACACATTATTAGCTTATGAAATCAGTATGGTCAGTCACATTCAGCATTTCCCTTTTGTAAATGAAATGAAATGGAATCAAAAGTAGCTTGAATGACTCCTAGTAAGTATTATTTCATGCGGTTCTTAATTGTATTTATATGTGTACTAGATTGCAATGTCAAGTGTATGTCTTGCTATAGGTTACATTTAAAAAAAGTTTGAAGAAAACTATTGCCTTAGATAATAACTTGTCCAATGTAGACATTTTTATAAGTGAGGAAGCTATACTACAGAGAGGTCCAGTAGTTAACTGCCCTATCTAGACTAAGAAGCAAGCAAGTTAAACTGTGACTATAAAGACTGCTAGGTTAGGAATCAGAAGATTTAGACTGAATTTTGTCTTAGTTATTGACTAAATTATTACCTTGAATAAGTCATATATTATTCTTGAGCATCAGAGTTTCCTTTGAGTTTAAAAAATAGGTGGGGGAGATGAGGTAAATAGATATGCCTAATCTGACTGTATTACAAGATTGTTAAATATGTCTGATGTTGAGATGATGCATGTGAAAAATGCTTTATACACTATAAAGTGTTATTCTAATATAAAGTGATACTTAATTTTGCTGCTATTAAAATCATGCTAGCTCAACGCTAAGCATATGGAAAACATTGAAATACTTGTTGAATCAAATATAGGAACAAATATCTTACTGTAGCATTAGAAATTCAGCTAAACAAGGTAAATATGTCAGATAAAACAGATAAAACAAGGTCAGATAAAACAAGGTAAGTATGTTTATGACTATTTCTTTGGTCTTAAAATCATGTTTAAGTTGGAGAAAACTTATTTATGTGAGAAACCTTATTTAATTATGTGTATATGTGTGTATGTATGTATTTCTTTTGAAAGGAATTGGTCCAGATGGTCATATTGCTTTCAATGAGCCAGGATCCAGTTTAGTATCAAGGACAAGATTAAAGACTCTAGCAATGGACACCATTTTGGCAAATGCTAAATATTTTGACGGAGATTTATCAAAAGTGCCAACTATGGCTCTAACAGTTGGCGTGGGGACAGTGATGGATGCTAGAGAAGTAAGAATTAAATGTTCTTTGATGTTTTTCCTTTGATGTTTGTAGATTTTGGAGAAATTATAGTGTCAAATAAGTGGTTTTGATTTAATCATATTTGCAATATAAATTGTTGTCTAGCTTTCAGTAATTGCTGTCAGGCTCATTGCCATGTTTAGAATTCAAGTAAATTAAGTCTTTGGAGCTGGAAATTAAAAATCAGGCACCACCTCTTTTGAGGTACTGCTTCACTTGCCTCTTCCTGTTTCACAATTTGAGGTCCTAACATCACACTTATATATAGTTTTGGGAAAGGACTTGTTACAGCAAAGATGCAGTTCTAATTAACATTAAACTGCTTTTGGAGGCTGAAGGTAATTTAGTGTCATGTGCTTCTTGACTGTAGAAGCATAGCTTAGTTGGTTTCCAGTGGATAAAGAACCCCTCTAAGATGTGATCTGTTCTAAATTTGGTATGTTTAAGAAGGTAAGAGTTCTGAACAGCAGACTCTTAGATTTTTTAGTTCTTAATTCATCTTTTATTTCCTGCCCTGAGAATAACAGACCAAATTATAGTCAGCTCATGGTTATAAGTAGTTAAATTATATGGAAACCCCAAAACTCCATCCCTTAGCAGCAGGATAGGATAGGTTCAGGGGAAAGAGTGTAGACGATGTATGGTGAATAAGTAACTGATCTTGATATAAATACATCTAGGCTTGAATACATAAACAGAACTGTCATTCAGAATGTAAGAGTTTTTCATGTGAAAATAATAATTGGTTTATGAAAAAGACCTTTTTCATAGTAAATAAATTGAAAATAATTCAGAGCAATCTTAGTTCTAAAATATAAAACTCAAAGTTATGGAAAAAGATTCTTACACCTAGCAAGATTTAAGTTATAATGCAGTTCTTACGCTAATTCTTAGAAGAGAGTTACTTCAGACATTTGATTTTTTTCTTTTGTTCAGGTTTTCCAACAAAATTACATGAAACCATTCACTTCATAGTATTTATTCCCAGCATGATTATAGAGAAAATTATGACAAAACTACTAGGGCTTCATCATTTTCCTAAGGGCTTTAATGCTTTATCATTATATCATTCTTTTTTAATTGAAGTATAGTTGACCTACAATATTGTACTAGTTTCCAGTGAACAGCAAAGTGATTCAGTTATATATTTTTTTCAGATCATTTCCATATAGAGTAAGTCCTTGTTACTTGGCTGTTTTACAGTTTGTGTCTTTTAATTTCATATTTCTAATTTATCCCCCTTTCCCTTTGGTAGCCACAAATTTGTTTTCTGTGTCTGTGAATCTGTTTCTGTTTTATATAGATTCACTTGTATTATTTTTTAGGTGCCACATATGAATGCTATATTTGTCTTTCTCTGTATGACTTACTTCACTTAGTATGATATTCTTCTCTAGGTTCATCCATGTTACTGCAAATGGCACCAATTCTTTTTTTTTTAATAGCTGAGTAATATTTGTGTGTGTACACTCAAGCCACATCTTCTTACACCAACCCTCTGCTGATGCACACACGGGTTGTTCCTGTTGTCTTGGCTATTGTGAATAATGCTGCTAGATTTTTCATAACATTTTTTGAAAAAAGTATCACATGATTATACTTAATGATTTGCTTATCTTCAATTTTAATGGGCTCAATGCATACAGATTTTCATCTGCTAGTAGTTTTAACTCTGATGTGAGTTATTCTTCAATGTCATTTCCAATAACTGCAAGTACATGTAAAATTTGGATCCATGTGTGGGGCAGATGCGTCTGTTGAGTGGAAAGTAGGTTTGACTGGGAGATTTAAGTCTTCAGTGCATCAGTGAGTATCTTCACATTTGGGCAGCTCAGATAATGAGGACCTTCCATACACATGTTGGAAGTGGCACCTGTAAGTTATTACAGATTTCTTAAGACTTAGGAATTATCTACTAGATCGTGAACCACACAGGTCACTGCCCGCAATTTTCACTCCTTTCTTGGCTTGAGGCCTTACACTGATGTTAACTGTGAAATGTTACACTTTTTCTAGTCCTTGCTTAGCTAAAATAGCACCATTCACTTTTCAGCTTTCAGAGCTCCCTCTTCTAACCATAATCCTCATAATCAAAATTACTGTCTTTTATTCTGTTTTACTGTACTGTTCTTTCTCTTTATAGCACTTTTTGCAGTTTATAATTGTTTTTTTTGTGTTTAGTTGTTTAATATCTTTTCCTAATTTATAATCTCCAAGCATTATTGGGTTATGTATATCTAACACAGTACGCTGCCTGTCACATATATTCAGTTACTGTTAGAAACAGTTTAAATGAGTTATTTTTGCCCATAATTCATTTTAGACAGGTTGGTTCTATCCACAGCTTGGCTATCTCCCTAACCTATCAGATCTGATTTTTACTAACTTTTGGCTGTTTGACGAAAGCCAAATTTACCCTCAAAGCATTAAAATTTATTTTTACTGAGATATATTTAAAGATAATGCTTACATTTTTAAGGTAATTTCAAAAGAAAAGACACAAAATTGTTTTTAACTGTTGTAGCATCTTTAAAGTTGTTATATATAATAATTTGAACATTTATTTTTGTGATGACCATTAAAACTTAAAAATCCACTTTTTATTTTGTTGACTTACTGAATATGAGACGTCACCAATGATTTCTTAACTGTTAAAACCATCCTCCTTTTACACGTCTTACCCTCCTGGGCCTCTTTTTCATCATCTGTTCCTATTTCTTCTGTCATAAAACTACTACTATTCTTCCTTCCTGGCCATTCTTTCTCAGTCAGTCCTCCATCTGCCTTGGGTTCTCATCCTAGCACTGTATATCCAGTATGCACACTTTTGGGCAGTCTTCTCAGTGACCTCTTTGTGTGCATGTTTTTGTTTGTTTAATTAACACATCAACAGCAGTCTCACTTTGTATTACTCTTCTCAGTAGATTTAGTACTATTCCAGAAAGATCAACTGCCCTCAATACAGTGATAACTACCAGTCTTTAGCCAGTTCTTTTTCTGAAGCTGCAGAATTCATATTTTCAAGTGACTCCTTTAATTGTTCAAAATTCATCTTTCTACCAAAATTGTCTTTGCCTCCCTTGGTGAATAGCAGCACTCTCCATGAAAATAATCTGAGCTTGAAACTTTTGTCATTTAGGCTTCTTCACATCATACCAGTCACGACATTCCACCATTTAACTTAGAGATAAGTGACCAGCTCTCATCAGAACTGCCTTACTTCTGGTCCGTATCAGTTTTTATTTTTGAGGATTATTGCAAACCCATCCTAAACTTCATGCCTATCTCCTTTCTTTACCTATCCCATTCTCTATATTATAGCCCATTTAAAAAAAAAAAACATAATTTAGTTATTACTTGTGTATGTAATGTGTCTCTGATTCCCAGCTACTTCATTACAAGATGATATCCAGCCCCTTTGTTTGGCATGAAAAGGCTCATATATCAAACTTCAGCCAGTTTTTAGCCACTTCCATTCATTACCCTATGATTCAGCCTTACCAAATTTATAGCTTTTTATGGACCACCCATAATTGTCTGAAATGCCCCCTTTTCTGCTTATCCTTAAAGACTTGGTTTCAGACAGGAGCTACTCTTAAATCTTGTTCATATTTATTCTCTTATTCCTTGAAAAATAGTGGAACAGATAGAGTAGAAATGGTCACCTTAGCAACATCAAATTGCATTATGAGAACAATGTTTTTCAATTCCTGATTCTCCAGATATGTCTTCATAATTTTCAATTAAAGGTTATATATGTCTTATTGTAGTTGTTAAGGATGTGGTTGCTGGAATCAGACCTCTTGTTTATATAGTAGCCTTACCAAGACCTTCAGCAAGGTACTGAATATCTGTGCCTCAGTTTATCTATAAAATAGGAAAATAAGAATAGTATTTATCTCATGCTGTTATTTTGAAGAGTTAGATGATTCATAGAAAGTGCTAAGTTCAGTGTTTAACTTTGAAACCACCAAATCATCTTAAAACTCCTGAAATAAATTAATGTCCATTTCAGTAAATATCTATCATGCAATTATCACTACATATTCCCATTTAATGGTGTTAAAGTTGCTTTAAAGAGACTTTTCAAATGATAGTATAAGGATTTATGCCAGATTGCATAATAGTCACCTAACAGCCCCTGATTCAATTCCAAAGATTCTGGATAGAAGACAGAGCAAAGAACTTGAATATTTTGTTGTTGTTGTTTTAACTCCTGTGTCTTTAATTTCCAGTAAGGAAAACTAATTAATAAAGCCACTAATCAGTGTTGTGCTTACCTTATTATATCAAGCATTGTTAATGTTTAAAAGAAAGCTTTTAATCATAGGTACTTTTAATTTAAAAATGCCTTTAATTATAGGCATATTAATTCTTCACTGAACTGAGATTTCTATACTTAAGAACAAGTATCGATAAAAACAGTATAATTCATACACATTGTAAATGCATTTTTGGGCTTTAATATTTTTCAAGATATAGCTCCAAAATGGAAAGTAGTGAATCTTGATAAAAGAAATACAATAATATCTGGTATATTAATCTTTAATTTCCTCCATGTTTTAGAAGGTCTGGCAATAAAATACGAAATATAGAATTTTTACATTGTTATAGATATTTTAGAATTAAAACCACCTTAACATTTATTTTTTAGTTAACTGTAATGAGAAAAAATGTTTAAAAGTTTAAACTTTTAACTTGTAAAATAGGATTGAGTTACTGCTAAAGATGTTAAAGAAATGATTCTTTCAGACATCTATACACTTACTCACTTTTGTACATGTTCTTTGAATTATCTCATAGGCTATTAGGGATTTGTGACCAAGAGCTTGGGTTTTCTGTACCTAAGGATGGGTCTCAATTATGTAACACATATGAGTCTTAAGAGAAAAAAATGATAGTTCCTATATTTAAGTAGATTCTGAATCCTTCTTTCAATCTAGTTTTGTTCCAAAATAGCTTTATATAGAACCTATTCAGTGAACAGTCTTCAGACTCTAGATTACTTTTAAAATATCTATTGTTTTAGAGTCCTTTGCTTTTCCAAAGTAATATCTATTACATATCTGGACTAGAGCAATTTGGTAAATCATTCCTGGTTATGTAACTTATGTAACTCTGCTTTTACAAAACAGCCTGTTTCTTTTTCTTTATTCTCCCAGGTCTCTTCTGCACATCACTATTATATGTGTTAAATATCATAGGCATTATGGTATATTTAGTAATACTCCATTACAAGATACTGTTTTACTTTGTTTACTTTGTGCTTGCCTATTACCTTAAAGAGTAGAAATAAATATCTTTGACTATGAAGAAATATGGAGCTATTTATTTTTATTTCAATCCTCAGAAAAATATTGGTGCTAAATTCTTTGTTTTAAAAAATAGAGCTTCTAGGTCATTTGAACGTGTTTTAAGAATTGTTCATGATTTTTCAGGTAATGATCCTCATTACAGGCGCACACAAGGCATTTGCTCTCTACAAAGCAATAGAAGAAGGAGTCAATCACATGTGGACTGTTTCAGCTTTCCAGCAGCATCCCCGAACTATTTTTGTATGTGATGAAGATGCTACTTTAGAATTAAGAGTTAAAACTGTGAAATACTTTAAAGGTGAGCATTGAAGTTTCAAAAGTAGACTGGGCAAATGTTCCATTGTAGATAACAGTTAAAACTTAATGTGACTGAATATGATGTAATTAGTCATATATATAGGTCAGTAGTTCACAAAGTATGTAGTTAGTATACTGGTGATATATGAATGAAAATATATTTTTAATCTTTTTACTCTAATAACTAGGTGTTTAATATTTATTAGAAAAAATATATACTGAACCAACCAAACTTGTATTTCATGGATATCATTGCTTTGACAAGGTTAAAGAGGTTACTGTATTTTATTAGCTCTAAGATACTGCTTTTTTCACATTTATTTAATTTGAAATTGGGATGTTTAAAGTTGACTTCATATAGTTTATTTGGTAGCAAGTTTTCCTTAGTGGTACATAAAATAATAGCATGTCTTATACTTTTTCAGCATCTCATATTCATGAAATATAGTAATAACTTGAAAATTCAGTTTAAAGGAAACTCGTGGTTCGTGGGAGTGTGTGAATGTCAAAAAATCTTGACTGTAGTACAAATGAAGTTTGGCAAACAGGGAAAATAGTCTCATTTTTAACATGAAATTTTGATCATAGATACAGAGCTTTGTATTTGCACTTAACCTGTTGTGAGAATTTTCTTGTTTTACTAAATATTCTTCAAAAGTATTTTTAATGGCTATATGATGTCATAGTTTACTTAAATGTTTCCCTTATGTTAAACACTTAGATTACTTTTAGTCATTTATATTTTTATCAGTTAAATTACCAGCTTTTTACCAAGTCACAAATATACCAAACTAAACTGAAAATTGTAATTAGTAATTTGACAGGTAAAAACAGAGAATAGCTCAGTTATGGGTTATGAATGAGATAGAGCTCTTGATGGCATTTTACCCATATATTTCCATGTAGTCCAGGTTTCATCACAACTATTAGATTCCTTGACAAAGTTAACAGAAGCAATCTTCAATATCCACATACTTTAATGCAAGTTTAGAGGAGATTCATTTAACATTGCCGTTTTCTAGCACAAGTAATTCCCAGATAAACCCCCTATACTTGTCTGATCAGTCTGGTTTTTATCAGAAAATAATAACAGCCAGTACTTATATTACCAGGCACTATTTTAAACATAATATACTTACTGATTTACTTAATTCTCAAAATTCTATGACATGGCTACTCTTATAATCCCATTTATAGGTGAATTAACAGGCTTAGTAGGGATGTTAAGTCACTTACAAATTATGAAGCTGAACATATTTCTGAAGAGATTCAGGACATCAGCCTCTGTCAGGATGCCTCCTTCAATATGGAGAAAAATGGATTTGAGATACTGTTCTGAGTTATATATAGACCTCATTTTACAGTAAGGGATTTTGATACAAGGTAGAATCGTTGACTTCATAAATATATACATGTTATAAATGTAATTTTATATATTTGTCATGTCCTCATTATTATATTATTGCTAGATATACTGGAGGAAACGAATCGCATAGTTTAATTCTTCAAATACCATTCATACCATTATTCTTTCTTCTACCATCCCTTTAAAAGTGTCAACAGGAATCTTAAAGGGTTCTAATTATTAGCTCCTAAAGAAATCTTAACTACATCTAAATCAATAAAATTCCTTAGCAAATGGAAGTTTATTTCAGTATATATCTTTTGAAAGATATAACTAGATCACAGGAAAACATTTTATTTTTTATTTTATTTTTTTTTCAAAATATTTTTTTTTTATTTTTTTTTTTTTTAAATTTTAAAATCTTTAATTCTTACATGCATTCCCAAACATGAACCCCCCTCCCACCTCCCTCCCCATAACATCTTTCTGGGTCATCCCCATGCACCAGCCCCAAGCATGCTGCATCCTGCGTCAGACATAGACTGGCGATTCAATTCACATGATAGTATACATGTTAGAATGTCATTCTCCCAAATCATCCCACCCTCTCCCTCTCCCTCTGAGTCCAAAAGTCCGTTATACACATCTGTGTCTCTTTCCCTGTCTTGCATACAGGGTCGTCATTGCCATCTTCCTAAATTCCATATATATGTGTTAGTATACTGTATTGGTGTTTTTCTTTCTGGCTTACTTCACTCTGTATAATCGGCTCCAGTTTCATCCATCTCAACAGAACTGATTCAAATGAATTCTTTTTAACGGCTGAGTAATACTCCATTGTGTATATGTACCACAGCTTTCTTATCCATTCATCTGCTGATGGACATCTAGGTTGTTTCCATGTCCTGGCTATTATAAACAGTGCTGCGATGAACATTGGGGTACATGTGTCTCTTTCCATTCTGGTTTCCTCGGTGTGTATGCCCAGAAGTGGGATTGCTGGGTCATAAGGTAGTTCTATTTGCAATTTTTTAAGGAATCTCCACACTGTTCTCCATAGTGGCTGTAGTAGTTTGCATTCCCACCAACAGTGTAGGAGGGTTCCCTTTTCTCCACACCCTCTCCAGCATTTATTGCTTGCAGATTTTTGGATCGCAGCCATTCTGACTGGTGTGAAGTGGTACCTCATTGTGGTTTTGATTTGCATTTCTCTAATAATGAGTGATGTTGAGCATCTTTTCATGTGTTTGTTAGCCATCCGTATGTCTTCTTTGGAGAAATGTCTATTTAGTTCTTTGGCCCATTTTTTGATTGGGTCGTTTATTTTTCTGAGGAAAACATTTTAATAATTTGTTTTATTCCAGTTTTTTTTTTTTTTTAAATAAAACCTATGTGCTATGTCCTTGAAGTAATATATTTTCAAGACATTATCATCATGGTGAACATTTTGTTTTGTTTTATCCTTTTTAAGCCCTACTCCAATAGCTTGATAGACCTTGAATGAGTTCAGATTGAACCAAACCATAAAATCTGTATTTAGCTTTTCTTCTTCAGGCAGCATGTCAGAAGTCTATACATTTTCATCATTCTCATTAGAATTTACTTATTTCTATTTATGATTTAAGTGGCAATTATTTATTTTTATCACATTCTTGTATAGGAAGTTGCTTTAGCTTATGTACAAGTCATCTTATGTACAAGTTGCTTTATCTTAGTGTTTAGTTAAAAAAAAACTTTGAGTTGGCTTTGTAATGTTTATCTTGATGTTTTACATTGTGCATTTCTAAGCTCTGATGTATTCTTGCCATGGTCAAAGCTTTAAGCAAATGGTAGGTGAATTATATCAAGTAGAATGGTCCTCTAAGAGCTGATACTCTAGAAGACCTGTATCTTCTAAACTCTCAGATCTCTCTAGTCTCCACTTTGCTGCTTTTTACATACTGTTTGTAAACTTTTCAGTTAAATCTTGTTTTAAATAAGATTGGTTCTATTTAGAGATAATTATCTGGTAAATTTTTTTCATGAGCAGATAACTTCTGCAGTATAAAAAAATTACCCTTTAATGTTCATTTTTGGGAAATGTAAATTATATTTTCCAGTTAATGTCATCAGCCAGGAAACATGAGTTCAAACAGTGCCTTCAAATATATTGTCTCCTGTGGTATTACTCAAAAGAAGTGTAAGTTTCCCTGCCTGAAGGTAGTTGGCATTTTATGAAGGCATTCTTCATAAAAACTGGCTCATTAAGTGATTTGAGAAAATATCAATAAAATGTAGCTCCATAAAGGTAGGACTTTAGTTTTGGTTCACTGCATTAGTTCAGCATCTCAAAGGATACCTAGTACATTGGAGACACTTGGTAAATTCTAGGAAGTTGGGCAGGTAGATGGATAAACACGTGACACTGATACCACTTCAGTTTAAGACCTAAATTATGTCATTCACTGTGAAATCCAAGGTACATTAAGGAGGAGATTTTTATATTTATATAGTACTTTAAGAAAACTTTAATTGAGCTGATGGGACTGAGAGCTGTTGAAGATGCCTAGCATTTAGCTTTCAAGAAAATGGCATAATCAACAGCACAGGTGCAAGGATGAACTAACACAGTAGCAGAAAAAGTTCCTCTTAGTAGAATAGAAAACAAAATATATTGTTTTAAAAGTACAAGCTAAAATGGGGCTTGCTTATACTTTAAAAATTTAGTGAAAAGGCAAATGAGGGCTCACATGTCATGACCTTTCAAAAGAATATTGGAGGAGTTATTAGCCCTGAGAAAAATATTCTTACGTATTAACATTTTTTGAGCAAATAATACATGCCAGTAAATAAGTAATTTAAAATCTAGCTTCAGAGATAGTTTGCATGAAACAGTCAAATAAATGAAGTATTTGTTGGTTTGTCCACATTCTCATGGATTTTATCATAGGCTTTTTTTCAAAGCACTGGTAAGCATGGAAGGGAAGGTTAAATAACTTGTGGAACTGTCACTATAGAAACATTCAAGTATTAGAAATTACATTATCTAAGACATAGAAACCAAACATCATTATAGGACTTTAATGCACTATGCCAAGTTACCTTGCTTTCTATTTTGAACTTTTGAGCAGAGGTTACTTCGTTTTATATATAAAGCCAGATAGCTAAATAGCTGTCATATTCCTGAGGTGGAGGCAGAACCAACCAAGTGCCTTTGCTTAGTTTAGTTCTTTTTATACACAATTCTTTCATTTCTTGGGTTAATTGTGCTCCTTGCTTTAATGTCTTCAAACTCTTCCCATTACTCACTTTAACCTTTTGACCCTTCTCTCTCTCCAGCTGCATGGAACACTTTAACTTCAGTCCCTCCAGTCTTACCTCCAAGATTCTAAATTTATCATTAATGATTAAGCATCCTTCCATGTCTAGCCATTCTGCCACTGCTCTTGATACTTTTCAGTCTTAAGGACCTTGAGTTACGGAATCTTGGTCTCCACTCTCTCCCTTTCTCCTTTTTAACAATATATGTTCTAAATTCATTTTGTTTATATTAAAAAAAAAAGCTTCCCAGAAGCCATCTCACTGAACCTTCACAGATTTTTTTAAAGTAAATGTTTACTGAGTTTCCACCATGTATCCATCATCTTTATAGACCCAGAATTTAGAGCAGTAAATGTAAGGTCCTGAACCTGTTTATTTTCTGAGGGCAAATTGTTCTAAAGTTGAGACCCAGTAAGCCTAAAGGAGAAAAATCATGCTTTGCTCAGGGAGAAGAGCATTCCCAGCTAAATGAGACAGCAAATATAAAGACCGGGCACTGTGACCAAGTTTAGCCTTTCTGAGGTATTAGCAACAAAGCCAGGGTTGAGTGTAACATACAAGGGGGAAAGTGGAAGGACATGAGATCAGAAGGATAAACAAAGACAATAGATTAAAATCTAAATTATTTTCTAAGTGACCATAGCAATAAAAGAATTTTAAGTAGGGGAATGGTATAATCGAGTTTTTGTTGTTTTTTTTTTTTTTCCTTTAATTAGACAAGGGAAAAGTATGCAAATAGGGTGTTGAGCTGGTCGTAAAATTAGAGAGGAAAGTAGCTTCAACCAGCTGTGGAGATGAAGAAATATAGCTACTTTGCGATGTATTTTGAAAGGAATGTCAACCAGTCTTGCTCCTGAGTTTAAAAGAAAAAACATCACCTGTGAATTTCAGTTGTCTGGCGTTAGCAGCTCAGCAAAGGATAGATAATACCATATACTAATATTTTTAAAGAAATGGTATAGAAGGGGAAAATGGATCTGGACTTTGTCAACAAGTCTGAGGTGCTCATGAGACACTGAAGTAAGCTGTTGAGTAATTAACATTCTTTCAACTGCACTAGTGAATAATTCTCTCAGGACTGTTCCACTCCTGATCTTTCTCCTACTACATGTAGTAGGACCTTAATGTTCTTTACATGTCCCTCTACTTAGCTCTTAAAAATGGGTCTTCACAGTTTGAATTTTAGAGTGATTCTGTAGTCTTTTGATAAAGAACACTTTCTTACTAGCAAGTACCCTGTGTCCTCAATCCAGTAATTCCATTTCTTAAGAAAACCACATTAGTCCCTTTCCCCAGTCTCCATGTTCTTAACAGCGTGGTAAATTTAACTGATTTCTCTGACCTCCAAATAAAATCTTTAGTTGATTAATTGGGATCATCTACTTCCCCAAAGACATGAGTAATTGGAAGATTTCCCCAAGAAGCTTTAATAATTAAGGAGAGTTTACAAGCATGCCAATTATAAGATGAAATTTAAATTTACTTGGAAATTAATCGGTTATCTTCTACATTGTTTTAGTAAACTTGTCTGAGTGACTTGTCATCAACCCCTATTGTAAACACCCATGTAAAAACAGTGAAAAATAATTTGCCAGATGAGTGGATAGGGTAGTATATTGGAGAACTAACATAACAACAGTTCTGAGCTCCTCAGTAGAGTGTGACTAGAGTTTGACTCTGAGCTTCTCAGAGTCAAACTCAATAGACTTTAGATGTAATTAGTATTCAAATCTGTTATTTTGTCATACTGAAATTCTAAAGCCAAAACTGCTCTTACTTTTGGTTACTTACAAAGAACCTGTACCCCATTCTAGATCTACGATTTCATAACCATAAATTGATACTTGCTAGGTAGTTTGAACATTCCAAAACATTTCTATTTGTATCTTTCCAATAAATACAGCCATTTTGTACTGGGGGCCTCCCTGGTGTCTCAGACAGTAAAGAATCTGCCTACGGTATGGGAGACCCAGGTTCGATTCCTGGGTCAAGAAGATCCTCTAGAGAAGGGAAAACTAAACAGTCTAAAACATTTTTGTTTGCATCTTTCCAATAAATGCAACTATTTTGTATTAGGTGGGAGCTAACATACGTTGTATTTTATTAAATCTTTCTTTTTCTAAAGTAAATGAGATACAGTTCAAAATAAAACTAGAAATGTGCTTTTTTTCTTTAAGGTTTAATGCATGTGCACAATAAACTTGTGGACCCACTGTACAGTATGAAAGAAGGAAATTGAAGGAGATTGGATCAAAATTCTGCTTGAATGAACAGAACACTTTTATACATATATGAATTTTCAGCTATGCAATATGATTAAAACTTGGGGGATTTTTGAATATTGTCATTTTTGAAGTCTAATATCTATATTAAACATTCCATATTTACAATGTGTCCATTTTATACTAGGGTTTAGGAGAAATCATTGGCTCTCAACCAATCAGCTACTTGTTACAGAAGCCACACTGTCAATGTAACACCACAGAAATGTCTGCCTATTTACAATTTTTAAATCATTTTAAAGGTGACTTCTGTACATCAAGTATCATTCATATGACTCCAGTGGCATTATTAGACTTTAACTTTTTAATAACAGGACGACACTCCAAGCCTTTCAGGTATCATACAACTGTCATTGCAAGCCTTTACTTCCGAATGCTATCTTTGTTTTCTCTGCATTACATACAAGCTTTCTGCACGTGGTTGCCTTGGTCATCTTTCTGCAGTAGCATCTGGACATCAAAAGTCCTGTTAGATATTGTTGGTACAGCAAATCTGAAGAGATGGCAGTGCCTAAAACTAGTTTATGGAAAGTATGTATTAAGTGCATGTTTTTTGTGCACCGTCTTCTTTAGCACTTTTTTTTCTCTTTTTACAAATGTGACCTTAGTTTTATTTAATGACTTGGGTTCATGCACTTAATATATGTATTTTGGCAATTATGAGCTTTATACCTAGAAACACACTGAAGGAAATTTTTTTTAAGGAAAATTATTAAACCTCTTAAACGATTAGCTTTATTCCTTACATATATATACTATATAAAAGGATATGATGAAATATAAAAGGAATTACTGTAAACTATTTTAGATTGCATAACAATTTGCATCATTAAATTGCAAATAAAAGTATATTGTTTTCTATCTTTAACTCAAATAAAGCTTGTAATAAACAAATATTATCTAAATTTTATTTCCAGAAGTAAAATTGAACACATGCATCTGAAATATTCTAACATTTAATAGTAGCTATGAGATTGCATTTATTAATACTTTTTATTTGTTGTCATCATGCAATTAGATTTAAGAGAATGCCTCTGCCTATACAAATTCTGCTTCTTAGGGAGTGAAAAATACTTTTCACTCTGCATATTTTGTTTTTTATAAGCCCACCTAGTAGAAGCATCGCTTATATACCTGCTTAATCGCCTATGTGATTGAAATATAGTCTTAAAAATATTTAAATAGAAAATTAGAAAATAAAAAAGACTGTTAGGATAAAATATGCTGCTTTAATTCTAGATAATAAAGTTTTAATATGCTGCTTTAATTCTAGATAATGAAGTTTTAATAGACTTGAGTATAAATGGTTTTTGAGTAATTGGTGAAATCAGTAGTGTCTCCCAGTCCCATACCTGGTAATTAAAGTCTGTTGAAGATATTTCCACAAGAGGCAATAAAGCATGGTAGCTAAGCATTGTGATCTGAAGAAACCACTGTTTTGATGGTGTTGGGGAATACATAAGTCTGAGTTTCTTCCCCTATGAAATAGGGTAATAGTGCCTGTACCTCCATTGTTGTGTAGATTGAATGAGGGATTGTCTATAGAGCTCAGTACAGTGGCTGTCAACATACTGAACTCAATAAATGGTGGCTATTATAATACAGTTTATGATATTTTAATGTATAGAGAAATCTTAGTAATATAATTAAGGTCTTCTGGGGCAGTGTCCTCAACTTCTGAGATCTAATGCCTGATGATCTGAGGTAGAGCTGATGTAATAATAGAGAGTGCACAATAATGAGGGCTTCCCTGGTGGCTCAGTGGTAGAGTCTGCCTGCCAGTGCAGAGGAGACATACAATCCCTGATCTAGGAAGATCAACATGCTGCAGAGCCCAGGTGCCACAACTACTAAACCCCTGGAGCCTGTGTGCTAGAACAAGAGAAGACACTGAAATGAGAAGCCTGCACACTGCAACTAGAGAAAAGCCCATGCAGCAACGAAGACCTAACACAGCCAAAAAATAATGATAATAAAATTTTATTAAAAATGTAATGCGCCTGAATCATCCCCAAGTCACCCCCCAGCAGTGGAAAAATCTTCCAGGAAACCTGTCCCTGGTGCCGAAAAGGTTGGGGACTGCTACTCTGGGGGAATACACAACTCTAAATCATGTTTTATTAAAGTGGCCAGGGAGAGAAGAGTATGCTAAAAAAAAAAATCTGAAAAATACTTTTTGTACTACTACTAAAACTGTTTCCTAAAAAGTCAGAGGTTAAAGGGAAAAGAAAGTATCAAGCTGTATGAATACTTTTGTTGTTCAGTTGCTCAGTTGTGTCCGACTCTGCGACTCCATGGACTGTAGCACGCCAGGCTTCCCTGTCCTTTATTATCTCCCAGAGTTTGCTCAAACTCATGTCCATTGAGTTAATGATGCCATGCAGCCATCTCATCCTGTCTTTCCCAGCATCAAGGTCTTTTACAGTAAGCATACAAGTAAGGCACAAATATTAAACAGCAGACACACAGTACATGCTATGTGCCAGGTACCAACTTCTAACTTTCCCCTGGCCATAATGGTATGACAGAACATCTCAGAAATTACATTAAAATAATACTGTCATTAGATCTCATAATCCATCTGATCTACTAGAGCTAGAAGAAATGAAGAAGATGGTTGGTTATGTAACTAGGACTAAGCCACATGTTACTTAACCTCTATTCACAATTTTAAGTAAACTGCCACTATCTCATAACAACCTTATATAAATTTTATCACTGACAGTCTTATCCTCATTGAATTCATTCAAGGTAAAGGACAAAAATCAGTGGCTAAATTATCTTACTATAATACAATATGCCCTCTTGTTTATTTACTAAGACATGCTTTGAAGTAAGACAGCCATTTACTGACTGTGTGACCTTAACAAAGGTATTTAAAGCTTCAGTCTCAATTAGTCTCAGTTATGAAATCTAGACAATAATTATTAGACTCATTAATGGCAGTTGCTATTAATATGCTATTAATATCAAACATCTGTCCCTTTACATAAATGCATTTTAATTCTCAGAATAAGGCAGCTCATATCCTTATTTTAATTTATATGTAAACTATCTGGTTTCCAAATTTGTAAAAATTTTATGAAAAACTAGATCACAGGTCTAAGTACTGTTATTTAATAACAGATTCATATATATCATCTAAATATATCCATCTAACAACCTTATTGTGGGATTGGAACGAGATCAAATCTTTAAGTATGAGACCTTTTAGTATAAAGAATATGCTTGAAAACTAGTACTTAACATTGACTATATGTCATTTAGCCTTCTGAACATTTTAAACATAGTATTTAATACAGCCTATGAAGTAATAGTATAATTCTGATTTTACGAAAGTAAATAAAGGGTAAGTTGGTCAAGGTCACCTTGCCTAGTCAGTGGTAGCACAGAACTGTGAAACCAGGCAATATGGTTTCAGAATCTAAGTTCTTATCCACCCATTACTGTCTTTCAAAGAAAAGCCAAGAGCTTATTTAAAATTGAAAACCTTGAAGGTAACAAGCAAATTTTATAATTTTCCTTCTGTTGTGTTCAACATATTATAATTACTAAGGAAAATTAACATGAAATTAAAAGATACTCCTTGGAAGAAAAGTTATGACCAACCTAGATAGCATATTAAAAAGCAGAGACATTACTTTGCCAACAAAGGTCCAGCTAGTCAAGGCTATGGTTTTTCCAGTGGTCATGTATGGATGTGCGAGTTGGACTGTGAAGAAAGCTGAGCGCCGAAGAATTGATGCTTTTGAACTGTGGTGTTGGAGAAGACTCTTGAGAGTCTCTTGGACTGCAAGGAGATCCAACCAGTCCATTCTGAAGGAAATCAGCCCTGGGATTTCTTTGAAAGTAATGATGCTAAAGCTGAAACTCCAGTCCTTTGGCTACCTCATGTGAAGAGTTGCCTCACTGGAAAAGACTGATGCTGGGAGGGACTGGGTGCAGGAGGAGAAGGGGACAACAGAGGATCAGATGGCTGGATGGCATCACTGACTCAATGGACATGAGTCTGAGTGAACTCCGGGAGCTGGTGATGGACAGGGAGGCCTGGCGTACTGCAATTCATGGGGTCGCAGAGTCGGACACAACTCGGTGACTGAACTGAACTGAAGGAAAATTAACAGATACACAATTTTTAATTTATGAAAATTCCTTATATTTTCCCACCAATTATTTATCAGATTGTGTTTTCAGAACTTTTATAAAAGCATCTTTTGGAACTTCAACATTGCCAACTTTCCTGAGTTTTTTCTTTCCTTCTGCTTGTCTCTTCAAAAGCTTCATTTTTCGGGTAATATCACCACCATACTGAAAAACATTTTAAGAAATTGAAGTCCAAATCACTCCATAGAAAAATAATCCTACAATTAATTAGAGATATCAATTAATTACAGTTACAACTTTATAGTTACTATCCATGAAGTAGACACTTGGAAAGTTACCTCTAATTCCCTTCCTAGCAGATCCTAAATTTACTATTACTATCTTCTCAAAGAATGATAAGTGCTGTATTTGTTTTTGAAGGAGATGAAGATTCTCAAGGAAGCCCAATACTATATTATGCAAGTCAAGAAAAGCTATCAATCTCTTTACTGATTCAAGGCCTTGAAATTTTGGATTATATAGCTGTAGTCTAATACAGAAACTTGTATAGGCTTAAATGTGTCAGTCCCAATGTTAAAGATTTAGAAAAAGCATTTATCATTTAATTCTCATAATAACTAAGAATCTTTTTTAACAGAAGAAACAGCAAACTTCGCAAATTAATGTAGGAGAGATGGATTTCAATTTTAACTCCCATTGTAAGACAGTCATTGTCTTCAAATTCTTCCTTAAAAATCAAAACATTATCCTGATCATAACTGTTATGAAAACATTCTTAGGTAGTTGCATATAAGGAAATTTTTAAAAATAAGATAGGAAAATACTTAAGAATGTGAGCAAAATGAATATGCAATCATTAAAGTCAAGCTGACATTTACCTATTTAAAAAGAAAACATAGATGAGATAAAAAGTACTATAAAAACCAACAGTGGAAACCGAAGGTATTTATACCCTCTCTGATTTTAAACTTACAAAATAGATAAAGAACACACGTAGATACATACACATTTTGCCAAAACATTTTTCCTATAGGCTTTCACACTGTAAAAGAGAAAATTTTCTTTAAGTACACAATTATACCTTTTAAAAGTACTTATTTTCAAAAACAATCCCCCCTTTACTAAAGTTACTAAGATTGGGTCATACTTATGTAAAGTTGCCAGAAGACAATCATTAGATAGCTTACATGCTCTTGTATTTCATGTATTTGGAATAAAACAGAGAATTCAAAATGAATATCAACACAGATTTTATTAATTAAAAAAAACTTTGGGGATAGTCTCGAAGAGGCCCCAATAAAGACTGGTGTGACCTTGATGATGAAAATTTATATAAAGGCATTTCTAGTTCAATTTAAAAATACTTTCAAAAATACTAAAATGGTTATTATCTCACTGCTGCTGCTGCTGCTGCTAAGTCACTTCAGTTGTGTCCGACTCTGTGCGACCCCATAGACGGCAGCCCACCAGGCTCCCTGGTCCCTGTGGGTTGCCATTTCCTCCAATGCATGAAAGTGAAAAGTGAAAGTGAAGTCGCTCAGTCGTGTCCAACTCTTAGCGACCGCATGGACTGCAGCCTACCAGGCTCCTGCCAATGGGATTTTCCAAGCAAGAGTACTGGAGTGGGTTGCCATTGTCTTCTCCAATTATCTCACCACTGACTATTAAATGTGATAAAACAAACCATAAAAACTACAGAAATTCCTTAACCAGAAAATTGAGTGGGGTCACTGAATAAAATGAATGGAAATAAAATTCCTTAAACCATATACATTAGAGAAATAACTGCAAATAATTATCACCCAAAAGTGTCATATAAGTAATTCAAAGTAACAGTCATTAGTTAAGTTAGTGGAATTAAGAGATTAACATTTCTATAAGTAGGAATAAAGTTTAGGGCAATGTTAAATTTTTTAACATTCTTTCATTTTTTATGTATATCATTGCTAAAACCAACCAAGGAACAAAAATGAATTTCAACTCACGTTTCTCTTGCAATGATTTTACTTCCAAGGGCAGCTTGAATTGCTATCTCAAACAGCTGCCTAGGAAGAGAATCCTTCAGACGTTCACATATGGTTTTGCCAACAGAGTATGCTTTGTCTCTGAGACAGAAAAAAATGCAGCTATTCATATATCCTAAATAAAAGTAGTTTTCTAGTTAATATGCATAATCAATGTAAAGGTTATTAAGGAGGTACAAATAGAACTTATCATGTTGTTGTTGTTTAATAGCTAAATTATGTCCAACTCTGCGATCCCATGAACTGTAGCCCACCAGGCTCCTCTGTCCACTGAACTTCCCAAGCAAGAATACTGGAGTGGGTTCCCATTTCCTTCTCCAGGGGATCTTCCTGACCCAGGGATTGAACCCACATCTCCTGAATTGGCAGGTGGATTCTTTAATAAACACCACTTAATCTCTGAATCATATGTGACCTCTGACAGCAAAAATACCATGATCTCTTACAGAAAATCTAGAAAAACATAGAGAATAAAAACCATTCTTAATGCCCTTCCCTCACCCACAGAATACCACTGTTAAACACTCTAGAATATTTTTTAAACATATATCCATACTTATAGTTATTTTTCTGAATACATATTTACATTTTTTAGAGTTTGGATTACAGTGTTTGTGATATATTCTACCTTTTTACTTAATAGACATTTTTATACCACTAAATATTGTTCTACAATATACTTTTAATGGCTTAAAATAATAGGTTATTATATGGGTGTTCCATAATTTATTTTACCCAACCACTATTTCTTGAAACGGAAATTTAAAAAAATTTTTTTATTTCTCAATTCTAAGTCTACCATAATTTAGAAAACATTTACTTTGTTGTATATGGTAAAGAAAACATTTCTTTCCATGACACTATCCTTTTAGGCTATTTTAATTCTATTCTTTTGTCAACAGTTTGGTAAAAGAAGCATGGAAAAAGAAGGAAAAACATGGAAATTAATTATACCTTTTAATTTTCAAAATATAGCTGTCAAATAAAAATGAGCAACCAATAATAAATGAAAAAGTAAAAAGAAATAGCAACTCTCACATTCTGTAATTAGTTACTATTCAGCTTACTTGTGTACTACAGTTACTAGCTCTTCTACAGTATTTCCATTCAGTAGAATATCCATTTTTACAAGCTCTGCAGTCTGGTAGCCTGCATCTTCGTAATCAAAACTAACAAAGAAAAATATCCAGGTTATCCATAAACACTTTATTTCCCGAGAGATTACATTTGTTTTTCTTTTCAAAATATCTTTTTTCTACCTCCTCTGGTATCACTCCCCAAAAATCTAACTTTCAAATGAATTACATATAAATTTGAGATAAATGGGCCGACCTGATCACGGTAAAGAACAAACTTCTGTATCTTTTTACATTTATGAAATCAGGTACAAAAATCAACATGCCCCACTGAGGGAAGGGAAAAAAACTGTTAAACCAGGCTAAGAAAGTACATTGAAAGAAATGTCACCTTCCCAAAGTTCCTTCCTAGAAGCTGGCTGGCTGTAGACAATGTATATACTAGTGAATGTATATACAGTCTCAGACTCATGAGTTGGGTTTCTGTTAAGTTTTCTATTACCAGTTAAATAAATGCTAGGGCAGTGCTAAGTAGCCATTAATAAATGAGACTTCTGAATTTCATATATGGCTGTTTAGTATAAACCTTCACAGAGCATTTTTGATGATGAGTTAATACATATACCTAGAACATAAAAAGTGTTAAGAACAGAGCCTACCTAAGCACAATAAGCATTTAATAAGTGTCAACTATTTCTAACAATACGGTCAAAGCTTACAGTAATAATCAAAACAGACAGGTTTTACAAAACTAATGTCTGATGAGAAAGAAAATTTCAATTTTGCTCTCATGTCTTTGCAGTTATGTATGAGAACATGTGTATTCCTACTGCCGTAATTCTAAAACAAACCAGTACCTATAGTTGCAAATGTTTAGCTTCGAAAGGTTTTCAGCAAGAAGGTCACAAGGTGACACTGCTGCTGCTGCTGTCACCTCAGTCGTGTCCGACTCTGTGCGACCCCGTGCGACCCCATAGATGGCAGCCCACCAGGCTCCCCGGCCCTGGGAGTCTCCAGGCAAGAACACTGGAGTGGGTTGCCATTTCCTTCTCCAATGCATGAAAGTGAAAAGTGAAAGTGAAGTCACTCAGTCGTGTCTGATTCTTTGTGACCCCATCTACTGCAGCCTACCAGGCTCCTCTGTCCACGGGATTTTCCAGGCAAGAGTACTGGAGTGGGGTGCCACTGCCTTCTCCGAAGGTGACACTAACAGTCTCTTAAACCTGACTACTGTCTAAAGTGTTCCCCAAATCCTTTCTTTTTTCAATAAACATTAATCATATACTACACAAAGGTACCATTTAAGTACTATGCAAAATATAAAGAGATAAGACATAGACATAATCCTGAGATTTTCACTATGTTTACAGATTTAAAATTTTCTGTGCTTCCAAATTTTATAATTTCAATTTTTTTAGAATATGAAAAAATATCCTCATGTATTCCTGAACATAAGGACTACTTAATTTTGGCAGTTGGAATTATTTTTAAATAGTTCAAGATAAGCCATGTTCTCTCAATGTGAAAGTTGTTTCCCAGCTAAAAGATTTTAAGACCACTTAACTCAGAAAGTGGTACCCAAATGCAAGCTAGAATTCACAGACTGTTGTTAACTATTATAAACACTTAGTAATTATCCTTTTAATTATAGTAACTGTTTAACAACATGCAGCCTCAATTCATTTTAAATTACATCGCTACTTATTTGCTCAAGGTCTTGTCTGAAAGAAGACATTAAAAAAAAATTGGGTGACCAATTAGAAAAAATAA
This sequence comes from Ovis aries, assembly GCF_016772045.2. Lineage (NCBI taxonomy): Eukaryota > Metazoa > Chordata > Mammalia > Artiodactyla > Bovidae > Ovis > Ovis aries. The sequence continues at coordinate 64,024,340 of NC_056059.1, read as the reverse complement.
CTGTATCATGAGTTATGCTGACTTGCTTCCTCAAAAAGCTCATTTCACAAAGTGAACGTCCAGGTCACTGCAGCATGTTCTTCAAAATGCTGGGATTTTTCTTTGAATTATAATTTTAAGTATGCATACACATTCATGTATGCATGTGTTTTACCAGATGTGATTCACTTTTCTGTCAACTTCCCCATTATATATTTCCTTTATATCCTAGTATATGCTATCCAGTAATATAAGATTTTAGGACACTAGGGGCATCTAGTTATTTGTCCTAACAAAAAACACCCCCAAAATGCTATACTCTCCCTTTAATTCTAACAGGCTATTCCTCCATGTACTTTTATGGGATAAGATAACGGGTTTCATGATGCAGACTACTTACTCCTAGAAAGAAGAAGTTATTGAAGTGTCTACAAATAGGGGCACACCTACCATTTCTCTAAACAAGCACTTCTATTTTCCAAATGTACACAAATACTCCTAGGATTATTTAACATTCAAATACATTTTAAAAGTGCCACTTAGGTCACAGTAGCTTTTTCAAATAACATGCAGTTTTTAATCAACTTACAAGAGTACATTTCTTATGAAGAGGCCATGAAAATTTCTGTCACTATATCACCAAGATTAAGTAAGTGGAATACTAGTAAACACCTGCTGGTCAATACTGAAAAAAAACTGTCCAGATATTTGAGTTTCCCATTAAATTTTTACCTAGCATATCCTGAAGACAGAGATTTCAAAGAATCATAAAAATCCACCACAATTTCATTCAAAGGGAAGAGATATTTAAGCATTACTCTATTTTGGTCAATATACATCATATTCTTCTGAACTGCTCTTCGAGCCTGAAAAGGGAAGGAAAATGGCTTGAATGATAACTTATTCACATAATTATTTATTTAATAAATATAGACAGATGTCAATTATCAACTTTAAAGAGTGGGCAAAATGAAGGAATATTTCTTTAATGGTCCAATAAAAACAGCTAACAAATATTTATAATACAGGGAGAACCATTTTGTATTTTAATTATAATATACTTCCTATCAAAACTTTTAACCTTTTGTTTTTAATCAAATAAGTCTCTTTCTAAATTATACAATATTTCACTTAACAATAAATCAAATTAGCTACAGGTGGAGTCAAGCTCTGATTTCTTATTTTACAAATAAAAGAAATTTAGATCCAGAGAAATTAAGCGACTAAAGTTACATCTTTTATGGGACAAGACAATGAAAATTCAAGTCCACTAGTCATCACTTGAGAGTTCTTTCCAATATGTCAGAATATTTTAAATATGTACTTTCTCATGACTATATCAAATTTATGGATTAAATCATTTATTACAATGTGGCAAGAACTAAAGCAAAATGAGGAATACCTTTCAATCAAAGGTCTCTGAAGTATTGTAATTATCTTTCAAATAATACCCAATTTCAAATAGTCAAAAAAGGTAAAAGGAAATTATATTTTTAGCTACTCAAGATGAAAAAAAGCATCAAATTTCTCTGCTTTAAGCTAAAATATAAATGCAAGATGATCAAAAATTCTGGCTCTGTTTTCTTATTTAAAAGTCAAAAATACTGTAATTATATGTATGTATATCTAAACAGATAAAATATATGAAGATCTTTATGAAAATTTCTTTTGTTCAATTCAACAGGCTCTATAGAGACAGAAATCATTCAAAACCTAAGCTGGGTACCACTGTTTGAGAAGACTAAAATGTACTTTTATATCAAACTGTATTACATTTATACCTGGCAAAGCATCATTATTTTCCCAGTATATTCATCTGGTGTGATAATGGTGCCCAAAACAACTGGCTCCAAATATTCTGTTACTTTTGACTTATCAGGAAACTGTGCAGGATTGATGATTGTAATCTCCTTTTCTCTGTATTCCTAAAAAATAAGAAAAGTCACCAATAGTTAAAAAGAAATCTTAGTAGTTACCATGTTTTTAAATTTGCTACTAACATAGGTTAGAATTTTTGTTATTAAATGTGTTGGAATTAATAAAAAACAAAAGAATTCCTAAAGGTTAGAATATTATCTTATCACACTTTAGATTCAAAAAACTCCCCAAAATAATATTTAATAACAATTATTAATATATTCTGATTATTGATATTTACTAAAATCATTTTATATACCACTTAGAAAAAATATGATATAAGAATACATTTCAATGTGTCCCATGTACATCACTGTAATTAGTTTCCTAAGTTAATCTGTTGGAAAATATTTACAGATGCTAAAGTTAATATTTGTTTTAAACAAATATATTGTAACTTACATTGAATACAATATTGTTTCTACTGTTAACCTGAAATCTAAAATTTCCCACAATCATATAGGAAACAATGCTTTACTAATCCTAAGATGAATTACTTATGCCCAAAATCACACTCTTATTTTTTGTGCTGAATTTAGAACAGTATTTTCAGAACTAATTATACTTTTTACTCTTAGTAACAGACTAGTGTTGATAATGTGGAGATTTCATCAGGTTAAGAAAAATATGCATAATTAGTTCTGAAGAAACTTGTCTATCATAAGTTAATTCAACTTTTATTACTATTAATCAACAAATATTTAGTTTTAATAGCTAGTCAGCTACTGGTATACTAAAATGTGTCTCATATTCTGCATATACATACACACACATATATTTATTTTTTCTTATGTATGCTAGCTCACAACAGTACCTTTATCAACTTTGCTGATGAAAGAACAGCCTTATATGGAACAGTAGGGGTTGTCAAAATAACAGAGGCATTATATTCTTGTTCTAGTCTCTGGTTGAAAACTTCCATATGCAAAAGTCCAAGAAATCCTAACCTGAGGGAGAAAAAGCCAAACTCCAAAATGTTTATGTCCCATGGGCTCTATTTTCTTTGATTTGATATTACTATTTTGTGGGGGAAGGGTGGAATCAAAAGTCATTCAATCAATTCACATCATAATTAAAACCTAGCATAAATTCATTAAATAAGATAAAATCTTCCATTGGGATTCTATTTAAAGTAGCTATAAAACTAATCCATACAATAAGCATCCACAGGGAGAAACAGGCAGACATGTTTTAGTTCATTTTACACTAATATGAACTGATCTTCAAAAATGGTCAAAACCGGTAAGCCATTTAAACTTTATTTTCAATAAAAATGGAATCCTACAACATAATTGAAGCTTACCTCCAGCCAGCACCTAGAGCAAGGCTACTATCCCGATGAACCATCACACTGGAATCATTTAGTGTCAGTTTTTCTATAGCACTCTTCAGGTTATTATATTCAGATTGGTCTATAGGGAACACTCCTGGGGACACAATGATTTCTAATTATTACATGTGACACTCTGCCCAGAAAACCTAATATGCATTGCTGCAAAGTTTAAAATTAATCAGTTAGCTTTTAAATTACTTTCTGTATTTCACTGACCAAAATATTGGTTTGCTAAGAAAACTATGACTATTAAATTAAATTGGCTTCAAAGTATTTTGCAAGTTTTATAAACTTTGAATTTACCACTAGATTCATATTCAAAGTGATGTTTCTGCTTTTGCAAAAAGTATAGGGAAAACAAAAAAGAACAATGGGAATTATACCTAAAAAGAAAATACATCATCTTTATTTTCAAAACAAAAGTGCAAGATATCCCACAACCACAAAGAAAATCCCATTAGCAGATAAATAACAGGAAGAAATGGAAATAAAAACTGATTCATCAGTGTCTCTTTCACATCAAACCCAAGTCCTCACACCACTTAAGTCCTTCAAACTCTAAATGACTGACTGACTGTCTTAACAGGGGCATTAATATTAATTACAAATTAATATTTGTAATTCCCAATGAGATACAAAAGGGAGAAAACAAGGACTGGATACCCAGCACAGAGTAATCTGATAACCTTCAGTCAGGTCTTCCTTTTTCAAATGCCTGTAATATCACACAGAAGTAACAGGTTCTGAAGGTATGTATACATGAGGTGACACTCTTTGCTATGCTGACACTAGCACAACAGTACAGTATTAAAGAAAGGCCAGCTAAGGGGAGGGCACTCAGAAAATGACTGATAATTAGTCATGAAAACACCCTATGTAGAGGAGTATTCAAATATAATGACCTACTCCCTAGTGAAACAAGAAGGAAATGCATATTACTGTGCTCCTCTAATTTATCAGAGGGCTTGTTTCAAACAGCTATTTTTTTAAGAAGTCCTTAAGTTTAGGAGGAAATGATCTCCCATATAAAGTTGTATCATATATATATATAATTAACTGGTATCTAAATATCATACCCACAAAAAAAATTTTAAGAACAGAGTAGCTGTTACTTAAACAGAAATTGATTATTTAAAGTGAGTATTCCTAATAATTATTATTTCTGCTTAGAATAAATTGGCCCTTATCCTTTGAATATGTGAGCTCCTCACCTGCAAATACCATTGGCTTCGCTGATTTAAACCCAGGCAAGGGTTCCACTGGTTGTTTATGTAAATATAATGTATCTCCTATTTGTGCTTCAGTGACATCTTTCATCCCAGCAATCAGATAGCCCACCTGTCCTGCATATCTAAATAAAATTATTACATGGAAATATTTACTATTTTAGTGTTTCATATGCATACTCACAATTAGCTCTACTTCTCCAAGAAATGATTGCACTTTCCAAACAAAACCTCACCAAGCTGAAACTAGGTGCTGCATTCTTTAGTTAACTGTCTAATTCTCAGCTCTAAGAACTGTCAGCAAAAGAACATCCCAAGTCTTACAATCCATGACCAAGGACCTCTGCAACACAAGCCTAGGGACCTTCTTCATGACTCTGCCCATCTCTGCATATAAAACAATATTGAAACTGATAGATACAGAAACATAAAACATTCCTTGTGATATTTAGTAGTGGATTATATTACAAATGTCCTTTTAAAAAGGAAGAAAAAGCAAAAACGTTTTTAACCTAGCAAATAAAAATGTGAACTCTCTACAAATCTGATACCTATTTGATGTGCCTCTTACAGGAAAAGAGCAAATCCAAAGATTTCAGAGTTTTAGCTTTTGTTTTTTTAAAGCAAATTTCCTATATGATAATTTACATTTAGGATGAAATACAAAAATCATACTGAAGATGCAATAATGATCAATATATGTGACAGAATATAGACAGACTTTGTACAGCACAGGGAATTATAGCTATTATCTGTAATAACTTTTGATGATGTATAATCTGTAAAAATACTCAATCACAATGCTGTATACTTGAAATTAACATGATACTGTAATGATCAACTATACTTAAGTAAATAAGAATACAAACTTTAGAAATAGTTGAGTAAAATTACAATAAACCTTATGACTTTCAATTACATAAAAAAATGACAAAATAGTGGTAGTTTTAGACATACAACATTAAGCTATCAAGTAAGACCTGATTCAATCTTAAATTTGACAAATGAAGAAATAAAGACCTTAGAAAACTATTTGCCCAAGGTAATCGATGTTATTAGTATCTAGAGTACTGATGGAACAGGCACTCAATAAATACTTTATAAGTGAACTCAGAACTCAGTTTTATAAGGTACACTACTATGCTAATCTCATGCCATAAATTCTAGTTAATCAAAGTTTTACCATGAATTCCACACTAAACAAAATAATTATCAAGTTTTCTTCACTATTCTATGCTGAAAATCTAACTACAAAAAAATTAACTATCAAAGATTGATACCAAGTATGGATATGCATGAGAGAACTCTCTCTTTCACTGTCAAATCAAATATATCAATGTTGGACCCAGTCGCAATTAGAAAATAAAATCAGTTATGGCCAAAAAGAATAAAAAACACATCAAATTCCTACTGTCCCTCACCCATGAGATTCTGAAAGAGCATTCACTACATAGCTGCATTAAACAATCAAGTTTTGCTTTTTGTTTTTTTCCTAAATTACCAAATTAGGATCATCCTAAACACACCAAATTAAGAAAATCAGCAACAAAAACACATACCATACCGAGTGCCTTTTAATTACTAATGTAGATTACTTACAGTTTATGAGTTGGCTGCTCATTAGGATTCAGAACTCCTACTTCATTAACTTCATATGTCTTTTGAGTGTGTGCAGATACAATTTTATCTCCTTTCGAAACCATTCCATCAAATAATGCTACATTGGCAATCACACCCCTATACTGGTCAAAGGTGGAGTCAAATACCAAAGCTCTCAGGGGATTTCTGCAGTGCGCTTTAGGGCTATTAAAAATAAGTAAAGAACAAATACTAGTAATTTAAAATTAAATAATAAATAAAAATCTTAACAAAATGCCTAACTCAAATATTATGTTTAATTTACTGTAGTACTTGAGAAAGATTAACTGACAGCCCAAATAAAAGGACCTTTCTGTAAGGTATAATGCCTATATTTATATTCATTTTAATTCACTCGAGTTTTAAATACATTTTGTTAGTTGCTCAGTTATGTCCAACTCTGCAACCCCATGGACTATAATCAGGCTCCTCTGTCCATTGAATTCTCCAGGCAAGAATACTGGAGTGGGTAGCCACTTCCTTCTCCTGGGGATCTTCCTGACCCAGGGATGGAAGCCAGGTCTCCTGCACTGCAGGCAGATTCTTTACCACCTGAGCCACCAGGAAAACCCTAAATACATTTTAAATAACCATTTTTAAACTATTTATGAAATGGATGAAATATATTTGTTCAGGATTAAAACAAAAACAATAATTACCAATGTATTCAAGTCTGTTACAAAAATTAAGAGATCCCTATTACCTTTTTTTTCTATCTGTATTTGCCTTCTATGTGTTACTAGATATAAATTTAAAATGTATTCTCACTGACCACCAAGAGTATATCTGTCATAACAACTAAGTTAAAATAACTAAGTTAAAATAACAGATCAAACTGATGGACTTTTACTATTAAAGATAAACAAATAGTATACACAGAGCAGAATACTCACGAGGGTATCCTTTTGATGACTGCATCAAGAACACTTTCAACATTCGTTCCAAGTTTAGCAGAAATCTGAAAATATGTATGTGAAACAAACACTGAAGACTTTACTTTTCTATCCTGTGACTGAGCTATATGATTAGAAAAAAGAAACAACTCTAAAAGTCATCAATTTTCTTGAAAAGCTTGGTAAAAGGAAGCACACACCATATTATCTATTGACAACTGCCCTTCCATTACGGTTAGGTGGATTCTCTAGATTACGGTTAGGTGATTCTCTGATTTCTCTACAAAAGCATTCTGACTGTGGTACTGAAAGAGCACTGGACTAAGAGTTCAAAATATCTGGGTTATAACTCTGACTCTACTTGTAATACATGACTTTAGCCAATACATGTTTTCCTCAAGCTTCAAGTTCTTCATCGACAAATAAAGTGATTATTCATATTTTACATAAACCTCAAGGCTGCTGTGTGAATAAACAATATATGTGGATGGCATACAGCTAAGGCTAACTGTAAGGTATAGTACCACTATTGTTCTTACACTGAAAAGGCAGCCAAAACACTCAAAACATGCTCATCTGACTCACCTATGCCATTACCAGTAACTGAACTATCTCTGAAATCTTTATTCAAACTCAGTTCCCTGAATTCTTCCTCTTGCCCTTCAAAGTCCCTCTAGATCAGAGTTTCTCAACTGAGCACTAAGGACACTTTGACCTGGATAACTCTTTGTTTGGGGGGCTGTTCTATGCGCTCACTGCAAGATGCATAACAGCATCCATGGATTCTCAGCCACTCACTATTCCCCAGCATGACCACAGAAAAGGTCTTCATACATTGCCAAATGTTTCCTGAGAGGCAAAACTACTCCCTAATAAGAATGATGCTTTAGACTCTAGTACACTCTTTGCAACAATCCTTTAAGATCACAATTTCTAATTTATTGAATGGACTTTTTTTTTTCATTATCTATGTTGCCCCCCTGCCTCTTTTCCCAGCTGAGACTCCAAGGGCCCACTATTGGTAATCATTCCATTCAACTACTTTCTATTCTCTCTCATAAGCATTTGGTATTAATAAAAACTTAACTGCAACTGCATCCAACTATGTACCTTTTCTATGCTTATAATCAGAGCAGCTCAACATTACTGGAGAACAGTCAAGTAACTGGTCTGGTTGGTTTCTGTAAGTTCATGACACAGATCTCAATGTGCAGTTAAGATCTGCTGGCTGTCCAAGGACACATCCTTTACTAAATTCACATTAACACTAATTAAGGTAATTCACACCACCTTCCTTTTCAATCTACAGACTTTCCCTGTGGCCAATTCACTCTTATTTGATAACATCGCCTCTTACTTCATTCAAGGAAACAGAAGATATCAAAAACTCCTTTATTCAAATATACAAATCCATCTGCACTATATCCACAACCTCTTTGCCTTCTCTCCTGCTACAATTTGTTTTCCCACCTTTCTGAAAACTCAATCCTCACACCCTTATCTTCTGAATCCTACTCTAATCCTTCTCAAATTCTTATTCATAACACTCTACAAATTGAGAATAATGTAGAATGGTTTCTAGGATCTCTTTTCTACTTACATTTTCTCCCTAGGAAATGGCATCCATTCCCATGGCATCAATGCTACATACACACTATGACTTAAATATCTCTGACTCTACCCTCTCCACAAATGCCAAAATTGTGTAGATTTAAAGCTGGTTTTAGAAAAGGCAGAGGAACCAGAGATCAAATTGCCAACATCCGCTGGATCATCAAAAAAGCAAGAGAGTTCCAGAAAAACATCTATTTCTGCTTTATTGACTATGCCAAAGCCTTTGACTGTGTGGATCACAATAAACTGTGGAAAATTCTGAAAGAGATGGGAATACCAGACCACCTGACCTGCCTCTTGAGAAACCTATATACAGGTCAGGAAGCAACAGTTAGAACTGGACATGGAACAACAGACTGGTTCCAAATAGGAAAAGGAGTTCGTCAAGGCTATATTGTCACCCTGCTTATTTAACTTATATGCAGAGTACATCATGAGAAACGCTGGGCTGGAGGAAGCACAAGCTGGAATCAAGACTGCCAGGAGAAATATCAATAACCTCAGATATGCAGATGACACCACCCTTATGGCAGAGAGTGAAAAGAACTAAAGAGCCTCTTGAAAGTGAAAGAGGAGAGTGAAAAAGTTGGCTTAAAGCTCACCATTCAGAAAACTAAGATCATGGCATCTGGGCCCATCACTTCATGGCAAATAAATGGGGAAACAGTATCAGACTTTATTTTTGGGGGCTCTAAAATCGCTGCAGATGGTGACTGTAGACATGAAATTAAAAGACACTTGCTCCTTTGAAGAAAAGTTATGACCAACCTAGACAGCATATTAAAAAGCAGACATGAATTACTTTGCCAACAGAGGTCCATCTAGTCAAGGCTATGGTTTTTCCAGTAGTCATGTATGGGTGTGAGAGTTGGACTATAAAGCAAGCTGAGTCCCAAAGAACTGATGCTTTTGAACTGTGGTGTTGGAGAAGACTCTTGAGAATCCCTTGGACTGCAAGGAGATCCAACCAGTCCATCCTAAAGGAGATCAGTCCTGGGTGTTCATTGGAAGGACTGATGTTGAAGCTGAAACTCTAATACTTTGACCATCTGATGCAAAGAATTGACTCATTGGAAAAGATCCTGATGCTGGAAAGGATTGGAGGCAGGAGGAGAAGGGGACGACAGAGGAGGAGATGGTTGGACGGCATCACCAACTCAATGGACATGAGTTTGGGTAAACTCCGGGAGTTGGTGATAAACATGGAGGCCTGGCGTGCTGCAGTTCATGGGGTCCCATAGAGTCAGACAGGAGTGAACGACTGAACTGAACACATAATACACCAGCAAAATCTACCATATCCACAAAACACACATCAAATTTGGCCACTTATTAAAATATTGGCATCACATACTTAGCCACCACCATTTTGCCCCTGGACTACTACTGCAAACTGGCTGCCCTGTATCTTTTCTTACCCTTTACTAATCCATTCTCTGAATGATCAGTTTTCCTCTCTTGCTTTGTAATCCTTTCATTATCTTAAAAGTTTTCAAACTCTTTAGCACAGCAAGAATCCCAGAATAACTTGACCCCTGCCTCTCCCTACAAAGCCATCTCATCTAACTTGCCTTCTTTCTGTTCCTTAAACATGTCAAACCTTCCCAAACATTCCAAGCCTTTACACTTGCTCTTTTCTCTTTCAGAAATTATTTCTCCCATTCTTTTTTTTCTTCAAGTCTCAGTTCATCAGAGAAAAATTCCCTAAGTTACTCTGCATCATAGCTCTTCTCTAAGAAAAAGACTTTTTTTCAGTTAGGTATGGTAATTCTACCTGTAACAATACACTCTGTTGAATGTTCCTTGAAAACACTGGTCTCATTCACTAATTACTATACTTCCTTTTTATTTAATGAGTGCCTCCCCAAGTAGAATATAAAAACAACAAGACAGATGTCTTGCCTGTACTGTTCACTGCTTCATCCCTAGCTGGGACACACCAAATTAAGTGTATGAATGAATTTTCAGCTAAATATACTTTAACATAATTCCAGTCATGATACCATAATTTCAGGACTGCCTTACAATGAGGTCCCTCTTAATAAAAAACATTAAATTCTATGTATGTATCCAAGGAAAAAAAATTACTGCTTTTTCCAAGTTGTATATAACCAACCAATGTGTTAAAGTTTAAAAAACAAGCAAAAAATCCACTTCATCAGCTGAAACTTGCTTTTTCAAAAGTTAAACAAGCCTGAAAATAAAAGCTAAACATTATTACACTGATATACTTACTACACAAGCATGTAGAATAGTACAGTTTAGCTATGGCTATTTAACAATCACTGCACATAGTGACCGCAGCCATGAAATTAAAAGACACTTGCTCCTTGGAAGAAAAGCTATGACCAACCTAGAGAGCATATTAAAAAGCAGAGACATTACTTTGCTGACAAAGGGCTGTCTAATCAAAGTTATGGTTTTTCCAATAGTTAAGTATGTATGTGAGAGTTGAACTATAAAGAAAGCTGAGTGCCAAAGAATTGATATTTTGAACTGTAGTGTTAGAGAAGATTCTTGGGAGTCCCTTGGGCTACAAAGAAATCATACCAGTCAATCCTAAAGGAAAGCAGTACTGAATATTCACTGAGGACTGATGCTGAAGCTGAAACTCCAATACTTTGGCCACATGATGTGAAGAACTGACTCACTGGAAAAGACCCTTATGCTGGGAAAGATTGAAGGCAGGAGGACAAGGGGACGACAGAGGATAAGATGGCTGGATAGCATCATCAACTTGATGGACGTGAGTTGGAGTAAGCTCTGGGAGTTGGTGATGGACAGGGAAGGCTGATGTGCTTCAGTCCATGGGGTTGCAAAGAGTCAGACACAACTGAGTGACTGAGCTGAACTGATTTAACACTCAACTATCATTTAAAAGGTAGATTTAATAATTTTAATTTAAAATATTATCAACTTTGATTTACATTAAATATAGTTCTAAGAATGATATTTACGATGACTTGAAATTAGTCTGACCCTTCTCTTCAAAGAAAATATTTCCATAGAGGCAAAATGGCATATAAGAAATATTACAAAGAGTTGCAAAAGACCTACATTTTAGTCCTGGCACATTAGCTAACTAGATCTATAAAGTGATAAAATCTTTCAGTTTTCATCCTTTCAACTGTATCATAAGAGAAATTTCTATCTGTCCTAACCATGTAGTAAGGATTTTTGGCAAAGATCAAGTGAAATATCAGTGAAAAGAACTTTGTAAAACTATATTATAATTACACAATATAATAATGATGTGCTATCAAATACTATGAAATTTTACTTAAGCCAATTACCTAAGAGTTTGGAAAGTAAAATCAAGTCTTCTAAAAAAAAAATTTACCTTAATACATTCATCACCTGGAATATCAAACACCTTTTCAATTTGTTTTTCAACCCTTTCAGGATCAGCATTCTTCAAATCTATCTTAAAAGAAAAAAATCACCACGTCTTAAAATAAATTAAAATGTATTACATATTAATATTTGGAGATAGACGCATACTTGCTTTTGAACTAACTGACCCCTTAACAATTTTATTTTCAAAAGTATTGAAAGAAAAATAATGACAAAAAGGTAATAAAATTTTAACACTCATGGCCACTGAAATTAGAAGGCAGACAGCAAAGCAAGCAAGAAATTGAGGTCATTAGCTACTCAGAGCCAAAGAGATCAATAACAACATCATGTACACTGATTTTATGTTATATATAACTTATAACAACAAACTTTCTTTCTTTGCTCCCTTTAAACCTATCTTCAATATCAAAAAATAAAACTGAATGCAAAGCAGATTAATTAAGATTCTTGATTAATTTTAAAACATAAAAGTTAAGCTTTATCAACACTGTTGTCAGTTTAGCACTTAACTGTTAAGCATCCTGTGTTACACTGTTTCATCCTACTTCATAATGTCCTTTTCTTTTCCTCTACAGTTTAGTTTAACAGACTATTTGGCCTGCCCTGCCCTTTCATACAGAAACAGCCTCTCCATCGCTCCATGTAATTCAGGGAGACTATCTTCTCAACTACATGCTAGGATAGAGTTAGAGTTGAAATTTTATCATATGCAATTCAAAGAAATCCCAATATACAACTGACCTTGAATAATAAAGAGTTTCAACTGCATGGGCCCACTTATCTGCAGATTTTTTTCAATAAATATGTAAAACTACACTTGTAGAATATCAGGTGCAAGACTTGTATTGAGGTGGATAGCTTATCCCTAACAAAGGCATAAGTGATATTTAACATAAAATTAATAATGTGCTGGCTTTCAGTTTTATAACTTTGCTTTCAAGGAATTACATTACCATTCAGTATGCCTCTCATCATTAGAGAAAATAGCCTATAATTACAGATAAACATTTTTACTGTAACAATGTTTCCAATACTGTTATGAATGTGACTATAATATTGTATACTATAAAAACTTTAATGAATCTTTCCTTAGTGTATACACTAGGTTACCATGAAGCAGTCACATAATGTCATAGCATAAAGCAATATTTCTGCTTCATTGTTATCAATGCATCAATCATTTACCTATAAATAAATGTGAAGTTCCTTTTCACATTATCTTTTAATTGTTGACATTTAGTGTCAGTAATACATATAACATCTATGGTGTTTTGTTATCACATAAGACAATACTGATGTGAGTATTGAGAGAGGATTCACCTGATAAAAGATGATGTAAACTCAGGGTATTGATAAACAGAGTACTGTAAATGTATTTTCTCCTCTTTATGATTTGATTAGCATTTTCTCTATCTTATTGTAAGAACACTATATACAATACATATAATATACAAAGTATGTGTTAACAGCCTGTTTAAGTTATTGGTAAGATTGTAGTCAATAAGAGGATATTAGTAGTTAAGTCTGTGTGAAGTCAAAAGTTACATGCAGATTTTTGACTGCACAGGAGTTTTGTGTCAACCTCCATGATGTTCAATAGTCAATTCCATTTAATAAATACCTGAAGATTTTCATATAAAAAATAGTACAAGTGATACTCAAACACTAAATTTACCTTTAGAAAGTAAAATAATAAATGGCACTGTTGTGCTAACAAATTACCTTGTTTATAACTGGAATTATTGATAGCTGTGCTTCAAAGGCAAGAAAAAAATTCGCTACCGTTTGGGCTTGAATACCCTGTGAAGAACAGCAGACAAGAAGACACAAGACACTAAAATAATCATTCTATTACCTATCACAAAAGCTGAAATTTAAGACCATTCCACACATCTTCATCAAAAGCAAAGGTACAAGGCAAACTATGGTATCTATACTTCTATGCATCTGGATCATTCCCTGTGAAAATTCCTTTCAGTTCTAGAAACATTTTTTAGAGGGTACTGTGTTAAGCTTTGGAAACAAAGCAGTAACACATGGATCCTTAAGGACCTCGAAGCCTCCTAAAGGACTATGAGACACATTTTATAAAGCCAAGTATATGTATGTTAAGGTAGAGATTGACTGTCCTTGACAGGATTAGGGAGGATTTAACACAACAAAAAAATCCTTGGGTTTTGAATGAAAAGTCCATGAAAACTGAAGTATATCAAAAGCTTACTATAAATAGTATATCATGGCTCTTATACTATCACCTCAGTATGTTTTCATGGTTATGTTCACAACAGAGAACTTGGTAATGTTATTGACATGTTTCTTTAAATGTAACATTTCTCAAATTATTACCTTAAAAACACCCAAAATGACATCAAAGATAGATTTTCTGCTAAAAACTGAAACCACAGATTAAGAAGTGCTTAAAACTGGGGGGGTTTTTTTGGTAGGATGTATATATGACATACTTCCAAAATCTTTTGAACCATTCCTCTGATGAGCTTAAAAATTTTAAAGGATGGATTAGTCAATTTCACAGGCCATTTTAGTGTAATAAAACTTAAAATTAACAAGACCAAAACATAATTTTGGTTAAATAATAAAATAATTCTTACTTTCTTCAAACACAAAAATTCTATTTCCAAACATCTTAAAAGAAAAATCTTGGAACAACAAAACAGCATATCACATCATATAAAATTAAATGTACCTACCTCATTTGCATCAACCACAAGTAAAACACCTTGGCAAGCAGAGAGTGACCTGGATACTTCATAACTAAAATCAACATGACCCTGAGAAAAAAAAATATTAAAACCTCTAAATGTTGAAGAGTTTAAATGTTTCTTAGGGAGAGGCATTTTGGCAAATCTACTGACTCCACTGAATAAAAAGTTATTAAGCTTCTTTGTAGCCTGTTCTTATAAAATAATTTCACTAATCTAAGAACACAGAGGAAAAAAAAAGCAAAGTGAAGTGTTTAATGTTCAGTTTAAAAACTGAAAAAAAGGATTTGCTTGTACTATTAATACAAAGCTGACTTTAACAACAGAGACAAAATTGATATTAAAACTTACTGGTGTATCGATAAGATTTAAAAGGTACTGCTTTCCTTCGTAGTTATAAAAGAGAGATGCTGTCTGTGCTTTAACAGTGATTCCTCTTTCTCGTTCCACTTGCAATTTATCAAGAACTTGTTTATTATTTTCTGTTTTATCAATTGCCCCTAAAAATAGAAATGTGTATTGATATTTCTATAAGCTTTTAAAAATAGACAATACTGCATATAAACTTAAAACCAAAATTTTAAAAAACATAGTAAAAGTATGCTAGTAAAAGTAACTATCAATTACTCATTGCCATTAATTAGGTGTAGACTATAAAACGAAAATACCTGTTAGTTCCAGGAGCCTGTCTGCTAAAGTACTTTTGCCATGATCCACATGTGCAATGATACTGAAATTTCTAGTGTTTTCAACGGGAAAACAAGACATATCAATTTTTTCCTAGAAAAGGGGAAGGAAATATTACATTTATGAGTATAAATTGTCTACAATATGAAACAAGTACACTAAATAAAAGACTACTCTTTTAGTCTTCTGTTAACAACTTTATAGCATTCATATTGTTTATATTATTTCCCTGACAGTAAAGAGATGTATGGTTAAAGTCATATTACAAGCAATGGATTACAACAGGGCCCATCAAATACATTTGTTTTACTGACAAAGGCTATATGACCATATACAGACCATATGGTAAACAAAAGTCCCTTATAATATTTTCACCATTTCAAAGGAGCTGAATGTATTTTCACAAATGGAGAACACAAGATACTTAGAACTCCTCTACAGCCTTAGAGCACCTGGTCTAACAAAATTTCTTGAACTAAAAAAAGCTACAGAGAAGCTGAAAGAAAAAAAAATTTTTTTTGGCCCCCATCACATATTTAATCAACAGAGTCAGGTCTACTTAGAAATTTGTGCTCCTAACAGAGCCTTCAAAAGTTTAATTTAGATGACTTTGTTACTTAACAACTTCTCTGGAGAGAGAAGGGGAAAAAATTATATTATCAGGAAAAAAAGGCTCACTTTCCACTTAAATTTTTAAAGTACTTTAAAAAGTTAATTTGTGATTTTCAGTTGCACATAGAATATGTCATTTTTTTGGACCCAGAAAGTTTCACTTTTCCAATCAAATTTATATCTCATAATGAGAGAAAAAAAGTGAAATTACAACGAAATACAAAATTTTCATGAGGTTGTTTCCTTTTTTTATTCCAGTAAGCGCTTCAATACAAGTGCAACTATACCTGAAAGATATTCTGCAAAAATCTAAACGTGAATTGTCGGCCCTGTGATTTTTCCATCCATCATTCAAAAGGTACTGCACCGTTTTTAGTCTTACAATTGCAACATAAATCCATTCTACAGGCATTTTAGAAAAGGGTAAAACTGAATAATGATAGTCTTTTTCTTTCTCCAGTTACTCATAACTTTCATTCAAGTACTTTACTGCCTAAACCGTTTCTCTTCACAACTATAACGAAGTATAGTTTTAGGGTCGCTGAAGCTTCCCAGGTGGCGCCAGTGGTAAAGAATCCTGCCAGTGTAAGAAACACAAGAAACGCGGTTTCCGTGCCTTGTTCACCAAGATCCTATGGAGTAGGAAATGGCAACCTACTCCAGGATTCTTGCCAGGAAAATTCTGTGGACAGAAAAGCTGGCGGGTTACAGTCCGTGGGACCGCAGAGTCGGTCGTGACTGAGGAGCAAAAAGCCCCACCTCCTCCAACCACGGGGACAGAATGAGCACGCGTCTGCTCTAGCTGAGTTAAGAGGAAATATAAAGAGAAGCTAAGGCATACCCAGCACCTCTTAGATTCTAGGTATTGAACTAAAAGTTCTATGCCTCACTTTGCGCAAGTCTCTCAGCCACTGAACGTTTTTTTATAAGCATCTCATTCAACAAATGAAGAAACAGAGAAAGGTCAGGTAACTTGCCTAGGTCACGTGGCTAAAAAGTCGCAAGAAAATGGAACTAGAAGCTTCCTCAATACGCTTTTAAAACTAAATACATGCTGAGAACAATCCCTCGCATAAACAAAGATCCTGATATTACCAATGAGGAAAGTGAGGACACGACTTGTCCAAGGTCACACTGGTGAGCACTGTGGTCCGAAACTGAAGCGCACCCCCGCGCTCCGAGCCCTGCCTCCCTCACAACAGTGCAACCTGCATTCTCAAGTAGTCAGTACTAAGAAGCCCTCACTAATTCACCAGGAGCACCCTCCCTAGGTTTAAAATGTGAATGACTCAAGGCGGTCACCTTGCGGTTTGCAGAGCTGTAGCGCCGGTCCGGAGGCCTGGACTCGGCTGCAGTCCCCCGGGCCGGCGCGAGGTGAGGCCAGAGAAGCCCCTTACGCGCCGCCTCGGTGACCCAGGCCGCGAGCGCGCGTCCGCGCCACCAACCCTGACCTGCAAGCGTCCACATTCCCCTGCGCAGCGGAGGCGTCAGGAGAAGGTCCCAGGACGCAATGGCGCCATCACCCAGGCTCCGGTTTCTTCAAAACTGCCCCCTCGCTAAGACGTGGCGGACAGGATTCAAACACACTTCGGCCACCCGCGGAAAAAACGTGAGGAGCCAACACGCCACATTTAGCTGCAGGGACCAGACGACCGAGAACAGCGCCGCTCGCCGACGTTTGCACGACGCAATACGTCGTGACGTCTGCATACGTCAGCGCGATCGCTTGAGCGAAGGTTTAGCGCGGTGCGAGTTGTCCTCTTAATAGAAGGTTGCTTTTTAACCAACTGCCAGATGGCAACATACTAGAGTAATTTTTAAAATTACTGCTGCATTCTCCATGTTGCCTGCAACATCGCTAATGTTGAAATGCATCTGAATGGAAACGGGCAGTAAAATTGATAGCAATAATATATCTTAGGGCTTCCCTGGTGGCTCACTGGAGAAGAATCTGCCTGCTAATGCATCGGAGGCGTGTTCCATCCCTGTGTTGGGAAGCTTCCCCAGAGAAGGAAATGGTAACCCACTCCATTATTCTTGCCTGGGAAATCCGTTGGACAGAGGAGCCTGGTGGGCTACAGTCCATGGGTTCACAAAAGAGTCAGACATGACTTAGCAACTAAACAACAATGTATCCTGGGAAATTTGGGCCGGAAGTGAAGGTGGAAAAAAGTTGCATCCTGAAAGTCCTGGAGTTTTCGTGACCTTTGGGTTACTAATTAAACAATGTTTACCTTGCAGGGGAGAGAGTTCTGGCTAAGGATAAAGATAAGAGATAATAAGACAGTATCTAGTGTCGCCCAGAGCCCCTGCCCCCCTCGCCCCATGTTCTTTTTTGCAATATTCAGGGGAAAAAGCGGCAACTGTTGAGTTCACCATTATATTGTTTCTAGTTCATTTAGGGAACTGCTATATATATTAACTGTACATCACAATTTGCTACTCTCTTCTTTGTTAGAGAGTGAACTTAAGAACCACCTTGAAATGTATTGAGCACAATCATTCCTAATATAGTTCATATAAGTTAGTTGCCTGAAACTTCAGTCAGTTACTTATTATCCCTAGTGATTTTTCACCATGTCCTCACACCTCTATTATATCCATAACATTTTTCTTTAAATCAATTTACCTCTTACACTTGAATGGGTTTCTTTTAAAAGAAGAAAAATGTATTATTTTTTGTAAGTGGAAAAAGAGTTGTTAGCTGTCACAAATTTAAAAGTAAAAATAAGTATAATTAATAAAAAATATGATTCAGTTTCAATAGATGTTACCTGACAAAGGCTCAGAATCTTTCTTGATTAAAACTGGAAATTAACAAGCATTAAGGAATTTGAAAACATAGCACCAAAATGAGAGTTTTCTTCCTGACATAATCAGAAGTATTGAAATAAAATTGAAAGAATTTTCTCTGTATGGTTCAGTGTCCTTAGTGTCAGTCTGTGTCTCACCAGAATAATCTTGGTACCTTCACTACTCCCACACTTTGGGAATACTGCAGTATGTTAGGTAGTTGACATTATACTCCTAGATCCACAGATGAAACACATGTTTACTAAAAAAAAAAAATAACATCACTGTGTCATGTAATGTGCTAGATGTGGAAACTCAGACAAATTAGACAAATTGTCTGAAATTGTATAATAGGTAAATGGAAAAAAATTTATGTTTGAATCCAGATTACTAAAAATCAAAGCTCAAACCTCTATAATACCTTTGATAACACAAAATGATTTAGCACTGAACCTAGGAATAAAGAGGAAGTGGAATCATTGAAGTTTCAGAGTTGAGGTTTCATTTTTTTTTCCCCCCTGGGCCTTGAAGTTTATAAAGTTTTTCTGAAAGAGATACCTGGAGCCTAATCAAGCAGAGTGATCATTTCCAGCATAATTGCACGTACTACATATACACTTTGTATATATCAACTCATTTAATCCTTACAGAGAACGCTAATGCAGATACTCTTATGATTCTTTCTGTAGTACACATATCTGAGAAAAAAATATGGTGCTAGCTTTTTAAGTAACTGCCTAAGTTGTACATTTAGTTACTGGCCTCGGCATCAACACCCTTAAACATGCCCAAAAAGCTCTGCTGAGTGAGGATAAATGAGTAAAAAAGTATGACATACTGAGTTAATACTGAGAAAAGAAACACGGCCAGAATTTGGAACAGTGGCATTTTACTTGAGGCAAGGATTTCTGAAGAGCACACATAATTAAAAACTCACATAAGCCAAGGCTTATTTCCCCATACAATGAATGTTTAATAGGGAAGCTACAGTCTTGCATAGTACACTAAACCACAGCTGTTTTGTTTATGCTTTTTAAAGGCATTTAAAGGGTCTATTTGTTTGCTAAGGCTATAACAAAGCACTGTAGACTGGGTGGCGTAAACAAATTTATTTTCTCACAATTCTGGAGGCTACAAGTTCAAGATCAACATATCAGCAGTGTTAGTTTCTTCTGAGGCCTCCCTCCTTTGCTTATGAATGAGGATCCTCTTCCTGTGTCTTCAAGTGGTCTTTTCTCAATACCTATCCCTTCTTTATCTCTTCTGATAGGGATATCAGTTGTACTATATTTGGGCCCACTCTAATGACCATTTTTTAACTTAATTACCTGTTTAAAGACTTTATTATTTTTTTAATGAAAATAAATTTGCAGGAGACTTGGAAAATACAGAACAAAGTCACATATAGTTCCACTGTATATTACAATTACTTTTTAAGCAGATAAATTAAGATTTTTAGTTGGAGTTTTAATATCAAACTCTCAAAAATTAATATAATGAAAATACAGAAAAGTAGAAAGATATAGTAAACCAAAAAATACTATGAATGAATTAAAGATAATTAAGATTTATACAGTTTTCACACAACAGTAGGATACAAATTCTATTTAAGTTCCCATAGACTGTAAACTAGGAAACACTGGAACATATCCAGGGATGTAAGACCAGGTACAAATATTTGATTGTCTAAAGTTATTGAGATCATACAGAATCTGTTCTCACATCACTTGGTATTATTTTAGAGCTCAATATCAAAAAATATTTTAAAATAACCCACATATTTTCAAGTGCAGTGTGACTTTTACCAAGAGAAATCATTAACTAAGCCATTGAAATCTCAATAAAGTTAGAAGACTGAAAAAACAGAGAGTGTGATTGCAGAGAAGAAAACCATTTAAATGAGAAATTAATATCAAAATGAGAAATTGCTATCAAAAATAGTTTAAAAACCCCATGTATTTGGAAATTATGTCCACTTTTAAATGATAGCTGTGTCTAAGATGCCATAAGGAAATAGAAAATATTTGTAATAGAATGAAAATGTAAAGAGAGTTTACCAAATTTTGTTGCATACAGCTGAAGCTGCTCAATGCAATTAAATGCACTGTGAAGTCTTGAATAAGGCATGAAAACAAA
The DNA here is from genome assembly GCF_016772045.2 of Ovis aries. Classification (NCBI taxonomy): domain Eukaryota; kingdom Metazoa; phylum Chordata; class Mammalia; order Artiodactyla; family Bovidae; genus Ovis; species Ovis aries. The sequence continues at coordinate 64,003,435 of NC_056059.1, read as the reverse complement.
TAATGGACACTAGCATAAAATTTTCTGAAAATTGAACAAAATCTTTAGTTAATAATACACTATCACATTAATTTCTAGCTTTTTTTTTGTAACATGGTATTTCTTTATATTCTTAGAATTGGATTGGAAGTTTTAAGCCTCATTCAAAAAAGTTTTTAAATCACTTAAGATAAACTTTCTAGACGTCTAGCAGTAACGCTGCTGCTGCTGCTGCTAAGTCGCTTCAGTCGTGTCCGACTCTAGGCGACTCCATAGACGGCAGACCTCCCGTCTGGGACGCTCCTCCATCCCTGGGATTCTCCAGGCAAGAACACTGGAGTAGGTTGCCATGTCCTTCTCCAATGCATGAAAGTGAAAAGTGAAAGTAAAGTTGCTCAGTCGTGTCCGACTTTTTACGACCCCATGAATCGCAGCACGCCAGGCCTCCCTGTCCATCACCAACTCCCGGAGTTCACTCAAACTCATGACCATCGAGTCAGTGATGCCATCCAGCCATCTCATCCTCTGTCGCCCCCTTCTCCTCCTGCCCCCAATCCCTCCCAGCATCAGTCTTTTCCAATGAGTCAACTCTTCGCATGAGGTGGCCAGAGTATTGGAGGTTCAGCTTCAGCATTAGTCCTTCCAAAGAACACTCAGGACTGATCTCCTTTAGAATGGACTGGTTGGATCTCCTTGCAGTCCAAGGGACTCTCAAGAGTCTTCTCCAACACCACAGTCCAAAAGCATCAATTCTGTTTCCCCATCTATTTTCCATGAAGTGATGGGACCAGATGCCATGATCTTCGTTTTCTGAATGTTGAGCTTTAAGCCAACTGTCTCACTCTCCTCTTTCACTTTCATCAAGAGGCTTTTGAGTTCCTCTTCACTTTCTGCCATAAGGGTGGTGTTATCTGCATATCTGAGGTGATTGATATTTCTCCTGGCAATCTTGATTCCAGCTTGTGCTTCTTCCTACCCCGCGTTTCTCATGATGTACTCTGCATAGAAGTTAAATAAGCAGGGTGACAATATACAGCCTTGACGAACTCCTTTTCCTATTTGGAACCAGTCTGTTGTTCCATGTCCAGTTCTAACTGTTGCTTCCTGACCTGCATATAGGTTTCTCAAGAGGCAGGTCAGGTGGTCTGATATTCCCATCTCTCTCAGAATTTTCCACGTTTATTGTGATCCACACAGTCAAAGGCTTTGGCATAGTCAATAAAGCAGAAATAGATGTTTTTCTGGAACTCTCTTGCTTTTTCCATTTTCCAGTGGATGTTGGCAATTTGATCTCTGGTTCCTCTGCCTTTTCTAAAACCAGCTTGAACATCTGGAAGTTCATGGTTCACATATTGCTGAAGCCTGGCTTGGAGAATTTTGAGCATTACTTTACCAGCATGTGAGATGAGTGCAATTGTGCAGTAGTTTGAGCATTCTTTGGTATTGCCTTTCTTTGGGATTGGAATGAAAAGTGACCTTTTCCAGTCCTGTGGCCACTGCTGAGTTTTCCAAATTTGCTGGCATATTGAGTGCAGCACTTTCACGGCATCATCTTTCAGGATTTGAAATAGCTCAACTGGAATTCCATCACCTCCACTAGCTTGTTCATAGTGATGCTGTCTAAGGCCCACTTGACTTCACATTCCAGGATGTCTGGCTCTAGGTGAGTGATCACACCATCATGATTATCTGGGTAATGAAGATCTTTTTGTACAGTTCTTCCATTAATCTTGCCACCTCTTCTTAATATCTTCTTCTTCTGTTAGGTCCATACCATTTCTGTCCTTTATTGAGCCCATCTTTGCATAAAATGTTCCCTTGGTATCTCTAATTTTCTTGAAGAGATCTCTGATCTTTCCCATTCTGTTGTTTTCCTCTATTTCTTTGCATTGATCACTGAGGAAGGCTTTCTTATCTCTCCTTGCTATTCTTTGGAACTCTGCATTCAGATGCTTATATCTTTCCTTTTCTCCTTGGCTTTTCGCTTATCTTCACAGCTATTTTTAAGGCCTCCCCAGACAGCCATTTTTCTTTTTTGCATTTCTTTTCCATGGGGATGGTCTTGATCCCTGTCTCCTGTACAATGTCACAAACCTCCATCCATAGTTCATCAGGCACTCTGTCAGATCTAGTCTCTTCAAAATATTTCTCACTTCCACTGTATAATCATAAGAGATTTGATTTAGGTCATACCTGAATGGTCTAGTGGTTTTCCCTACTTTCTTCAACTGAAGTTTGAATTTGGCAATAAGGAGTTCATGATCCTACCCACAGTTAGCTCCCGGTCTTGTTTTTGCTCACTGTATAAAGCTTCTCTATCTTTGGCTGCAAAGAATATAATCAATCTGATTTTGGTGTTAACCATCTGGTGATGTCCATGTGTAGAGTCGTCTCTTGTGTTTTGGAAGAGGGTGTTTCTATGACCAGTGCATTTTCTTGGCAAAACTCTATTAGCCTTTGACCTGCTCCATTCTGTATTCCTAGGCCAAATTTGCCTGTTACTCCAGGTGTTTCTTGATGTCCTACTTTTGCATCCAGTCCCCTATAATGAAAAGGACATCTTTTTTGGGTGTTAGTTCTAAAAAGTCTTGTAGTCTTCATAGAACCGTTCAACTTCAGCTTCTTCAGCATTACTGCTTGGGGCATAGACTTGGATTACTGTGATATTGAATGGTTTGCCTTGGAAATGAACAAAGATCATTCTGTCATTTTTGAGATTGCATCCAAGTACTGCATTTTGGACTCTTTTGTTGACCATGATGGCTACTCCATTTCTTCTAAGGGATTCCTGCCCGCAGTAGTAGATATAATGGTCATCTGAGTTAAATTCACCCATTCCAGTCCATTCTAGTTTGCTGATTCCTAGAATGTCGGCGTTCACTCTTGCCATCTGCTGTTTGACCACTTCCAATTTGCCTTGATTCATGGACCTAACATTCCAGGTTCCTATGCGATATTGCTCTTTACAGAATCTGGCCTTGCTTCTATCACCAGTCACATCCACAACTGGGAATTGTTTTTGCTCCGTCCCTTCATTCTTTCTGGGGTTAACAGTAGGTATTACATACAATGTTTCTTCCAAATGTGCTGTCATTCTAGTCAGAATCACATAACTCACAAAGTCAGCAGGGTGTTCTCCAAAGGAAAACTGGGTGCTGACAGGAAAGAAAAATGAACCTGGATACTGGGGAGCAATAAATGCCCATTACAAGAATAAAGGAATAAAGGATACAAGCCAAGAAAGTACATTCCTAAGTGCACAAATGCCAAGAAAAATAGATCTTTATTCCTGAAGGGAATTAACTTTTCTGTGACTACATTTATCTTAGAAAATCATATTAGCATCCAGCTATCATCTGCTTAATTTTTTGCTTCTCTGACATCTCTTATTCTTTCTTTGTGAATCATTATTTGCTTATTAATTTTCCCATTCTAATTACTTTGATTCTTAATATTAGTTTTAGATTTATTAAACACCTCAAATAAATATGTATTTATTTGAAAGGGAGTTAGCTATGTTTGGAACAGTATCTTTTCCAAAATTCTGCAATTATTTTTCTTTGGCAGTTGTGGAACATTTTCTTTCTTGCTCCCAAGGAAAAAAATTATCACATTAAAGAGAATAAGAAGAATAAACTCTTTTAAAGTTATTCTAGGAAGATGAAAATATATACAACTGTTCAAAAAAAAGTTTAAGACTCCACTGAAAATAATCTCTGTAGATTGCCGTAGATTTAAACTTAAAGTCAAATGTGTGAGCAGAAATTATTGTTGTTGCTGACAAGTGTAATCATAATAATCATAACTAGTAATATTTATTGAGTGTTTGCAACTTGCCCCTGCCTGTGTTAACTGTTCCTGTTCAAAATTCAATTTAATCCTCACATTTTATACACATTTATATATACATGTACATATATGTTATATTTACCTTGATTTAGGTATATTATGAAGTTAAGGTATATTATGAAACACAGAGAAAAATAAAATTAAGTGGTTGAGATCAAGATAAAATACATACTACCTAAGAGACAGGTAGAAGTTTTATTTTTGTTTTATGCATGAAGGAGCTGAATATCCTTGCAGTTAGATAACTTGTGGCAGAATATATGTAATTCCTAGGAAATTTTTCTATAAAAATTAATTATATCATTAGGGCAAATTTATATTACATAAAAATTTATTACATTTTGAAATTATTATTATAAAAATGTACTAATTACCACTCATATCAATTTTCATAATTTCAGGTGTATATTATGTTTTTGCTAACATTTACTCACTATCAAACTGAAAACTTGGAAGTGTTCAGTAATAATTCTGCTAGATTCCGATTTTTCTTCTAAGACAAAAGTGGAAGCTAATAAGAAATAGCCAAATTAAAAGTCAAGGTAATTATGTTCATATTAATGAAGGAAAACCCTGTCATTTTCTTTTCATGTCATAGGACATATTGAACTCTTTAAAATTCATTCAGTGAAGCAGAATTTATGCCCACTTTCATGTGACTGTGGCTCATAAAATAGAAGCAGCGTGGTCTTTAAAGGGCAGATGATCTTGAACAAATCTTATGTGGTATTAGCAAAAGGAGCATGTAGAGAACACTGAGCAAAATGTATTTTTAAAAAATTAATGGAACACAACATGTATATTTTCTGCCTTAATAGGAGTAGTAATTTATAGTATAGAGACGTTAAGCTGCAATATAGACTGCCAAAATAATTACTTAATAAACACTGATAAAAAACAAACCTATTTCTCTGTCACCAGAGGTAGAAAATGATGACATATCTATCTCTTGGCTCATTAGCAGCTCTGTTTAGATGAAAAATATTTGCTGGAGGTTGTAAATAAATATTGTTTAATATTTCCAAACAGATACACCCTAACATTGGTACTTTAGATAACCATAAGTAGTCTTCTAAGAAATGAAAATTAATGAAAGGAAATGGGGCTGACAGAACTGAATTTCCACATTCGATCTGTTACACATTAAATGTGTGACTGTGCAGAAGTCACTTAACCTCTTTGAGCCTCTATTTTTATATTGAAAAATTGCAGTAATGAATGTCATAATCATATGTTATGCTTGCTGCTGCTAAGTTGCTTCAGTCATGTCCGACTCTCTGCGACCCCACAGACAGCAGCCCACCAAGCTCTGCCGTCCCTGGGATTCTTCAGGCAAGAACACTGGAGTGGGTTGCCATTTCCTTCTCCAATGCATGAAAGTGAAAAATGAAAGTGAAGTCGCTCAGTCGACTCTTTGCGACCCCATGGACTGCAGCCCACCAGGCTCCTCCATCCATGGGACCCTCCAGGCAAGAGTACTGGAGTGGGGTGCCATTGATTTACACAATTGAAACACTGGTTTCTGAGTAAGCTAAATTAATAGTAGCGATCATTCATCCATCTATGTAAACGTTCATCCTTTAATTTAACATAAATATGTATGCATAATTGTCAGATAGAGGGCAACTTGTTTCAGATATAGCTGTTGACCAACTCACAGTCTTTTGACATTTGACAGGTCACCAGAGAGATTAAGAAATTATGGATGGAAACTCTCCTTATTCCCACTGGAAGTTGCAGTCAGCAACCACAGAAGAAACTTTGTCCCTATTTGGCAAGTTACTGTGCCATTAATGGTATGATTTTTACAGTCTTGATCATGTAAACTTGTATGACCACCTGCTGGATCTGCTACTTTAAAAGGAGTATTTCACTTTATTGAATAGAAGTCCAAGTGGGAGAACACAGCAGTATACATCGGTGTGATGGCAGTTGAGATGGAGAGAATTAGTTAGTGGGAGATATGTTTTAGAGATAGAATCTATCCAGTTCACCAAAGGATTAGATAATTTCTGATATGAATGAGTGGCTTGTGATACCATCTTCCAAAATGGAGAAAACAGTGTTGGTTTGGAGAAGGTAGAAGGTAAAAGAAAAGTTTGGATTATGTTACAATTATTTGAATTGTCTATATGATATGAAATAGTTTGAAGCTGAGAAGATAGGCGAGGGCTGCATATGTGACATGAGGAACTCTGTCTATACAGATGGTCTATCAAGCCAGGGGAGTGGATGAGATCACCTTAGAAGAGGGTTTAGAGAGAGGACAGAGAAAAGGGTGGAAAGATAAAGGGAAGGAGAAAGGGAAAGGAACAGAAACTTGCTGTGAATAGAATGTGGTCCTGTTTACATCAGGTGAGAATCCTTATTCTTATTATCCAGCTTTTTTGATCATTCAGAACCCAGAAATAAGTAAATCAACTAAAGTAATTCATTGATCAATTATAATATCAATTTTAACTCTGTCCTTCAACATAAGTAAGTATTAGTTGCTCAGTTGTGCCCAACTGTTTGCAACCCCATGGACTGCAGCCCGCCAGGCTCCTCTGTCCATGAGATTTTCCAGGCAAGGATACTGGAATGGGTTGTCATTTCCTTCTCCAGGGGATCTTCCCAACCCAGGGATTGAACCCAAGTGTCCTGCGCTGCAGGCAGATTCTTTACCGACTGAACTACAAGGGAACATTGTAACAATTAGTTGATTCATTAATGGAAAAAGATTTAAATGCATGTTTTATATACATATGGTGTTACATGTATAAGAGTAGTTTCAAAGTATTTTGATGTATGTATTAAAGGGGGTGACAGAGGATGAGTTGGTTGGATGGCATCACCAACTCAATGGGCATCAGTTTGAGCAAACTCCAGGAGATAGTGAAGGACAGGAAGCCTGGTGTGCTGCTATCCATAGGGTCACAGAGTCAAAAGTGACTGAGCAACTGAATGACAACAGAAGTCACTTGTCAGGAGAGTGAAGTCATTTGGTCTTCAATGTTTCATACCTTATAGCTCACTTGAGGTTTAGATTAATTTCATTTTTATATGCCATTTCAATTCACATTTTTTCTGCAATTCATCTAATCAAGCTGGTTTCCATAAACTAAAAAAAAACTAAGTTGAAAAATACAAAACCACAAAGTAAGTTTAAAATCCAACTAAATGAACTAAGATTGAAAATGTTATTATCTTTGGCAAACTTTTCAGTGACTTTATATGTCAAAAGAAAGAGGGTACTCTGAGTCCTTGCTGTTATAGGAAGGGACCTTTCCGGGGTCCAGCCCTGGTGGATCCAGGGTGATTCGAAGGGGAGACAGAGTAGGTGAGAAAAAAACTTATTTATTTATTTACTCAGAAATATAAGATTAGATTAGGAAGAAATAGTGTAGTAGGAAAACTAAGTGGAGAAAAGAGGCTGAATAACTTGATTTACTTGGAAAGCCAATAAAGTTCCAGACAAGGAACTTGCACCATTTACATTAGGCTGCTGGCGTCCTCTTGAGTAGTGAGGGGGTGCCCCATCTTGGGCTCCCTCTCTCGTGGATCTTAGAAGCCAGGGCAAGTAAGTATACATGGTGAACCTCCATGCCCCAGATGTGAATTCAGCCAGAAAATAGAGTAAAGAAGAGACACGGGGGAAACCAGTCCTTCCAATGACTGGTCCAGCCTCTATTGTCTAGAAAGGCCTTTTATACCTTTTTGATCGTACATAAAGATCAATGGGTAATACAAAATTATGCAGCGTTAGCAGCCCAGACTCTTATCAAAACCAGGCTTTTCTCTCTGCATACCTAGTTGCATATACAAGTCTTAGGTGATTTACATCATCTTCCGGCCAAAAGGGCCAATAAGGGTTTGTCAACCAGAAGACTTATTTGTGTTGTTCTTCTCAAAGTCTGGTGCCACTGTCAGAAAACACTAAATAAAGTTACATTCTTACATAGCAGAGATACAGCAGTTTATAACAAGTAAAAGGAGTACAGTGATTTATACAAAAGAAAAGTAATTAACTCAAAAGTCTAGTGTTGCTAACATCAAAACTACTATATACCTTTTTCCATATCCCAATTACATTGATTAATATCCTCCCAGGTGCCTAAAAGATAATGAATATGGAGGCCTGGCAGCAATCATTGAGTCAACAGTGAAATCCATCACCAATATGATTTTTAGCTCTTTAGAAAAGGCTGTGTATCTTTAAGATGTTTTAAGCTTTGTGCCTCTCGCGACTAGGGGGCTGTAAGCAATTCACAAGCTGTAAAAAGTCCAGGGGAACCTGTTAGGCAAGCTAGAGAGTTATCAGAGGGGGTTTGAACTGAAACATCCCTTTCCAATGCAGAAGACTAAAGCCCTGAGTTAACTTTTTCCAGAGTGTGTCAGAAGAGTGGAAAAGCACAATACAATAAGGCAAGCAGATTCTGGTTTTTGAGGTACATGCTCAGGTAATTCCAGGAGGATACCCTGAGGCCTGATTCGCCTTGCCCATCAGGCCTCTCTGCATGACCTTGTCATGGGTGGGATTCCTCACGCTGGCTCCCAGCAGGACCTAGCTTCTCTCATAAAGGCCTTTGAAAGAAGAAATAGAAAGTATGATAATCTAAATTTGGCTACCATATAACAATCTGGCCTTTTTCCATAAACTTGATGCCTTAGGATGGGGAAGTCATTAGGATTCTATAAATTATCTTCAATAATTATCCCTCTCTTTTCCCTCTTGAAAGTTAAAGTCACTCAGTCATGTCAGACTCTTTGCAACCCCATGGACTATACAGTCCATGGATTCTCCAGGCCAGAATACTTGAGTGGGTAGCCTTTCCCATCTCCAGGGGATCTTCCAAACCAAGGGGTCGAACCCAGGTCTCCCATATTGCAGGTGGATTCTTTACCAGCTGAGCCACAAGGGAAACCCAAGAACACTGGAGTGGGTAGCCTATCCCTTCTCCAGTGGATCTTCCAGACCCAGGAATTGAACCGGGGTCTCCTGCATTGCAGGCAGATTCTTTACCAGCTGAGCTATCAGGGAAGCCCAAGATAGAAAGGGGGGCAGTTTGTCTTATTTTTTTAGACTTCCATCTAGTCAAAGCTATGGTTTTTCCTGTAGTCCTGTATGGATGTGAGAGTTGGACTATAAAGAAAGCTGAGCTCCAAAGAATTGATCCTTTTGAACTGTGGTGTTAGAGAAGACTCTTGAGAGTTCCTTGGACTGCAAGGAGATACCAGTCCATCCTAAAGGAAATCAGTCCTGAATATTCACTGGAAGAACTGATGCTGAAGCTGAAACTCCAATCCTTTGGCCCCCTGATGCAAAGAACGGACTCATTGGAAAAGACCCTGATGCTGGGAAAGATTGAAGGCAGGTCAATAAGGGGACAACAGAGAATGAGATGGTTGGATGGCATCACCGACTTGGTGAACATAAGTTTGAGTAAGTTCCAGGAGTTGGTGATGGACAGGGAAGCCTGGCTTGCTGCAGTCAATGGGGTCGCAAAGAGTCGAACACGACTGAGCGACTGAACTGAACTGAACTGAGTCACTCAGTCATGCCTGACTCTGTGACCCCATGGACTGTAGCACGCCAGGCTCCTCTCTCCATGGATTTCCCAGGCAAGAATACGGGAGTGGTTTGCCATTCCCTTCTCCAGGGGTCTTCCCCAACCAGGAATCAAACCCAAGTCTCCTGAATTTTAGGCAGATTCTTTACTGGCTGAGCCACTGGGAAGCCTCTTAGCCAATGGAAACTAAAGCCTATAAAAATCTTCTTCCCATATATCTTTTGTACCTGATTGGTCCTCTTCATCTGCATTGGACCTTTCCCAGTTCAGACAACTTCACATCATTTCCCTGGAATGAACTGTCTTCTGACTTCAGCACTGGTCTTGTCCTGATCCCTTCAATTCATTCTTCCCTCAGCTGCCAAGACTTTTCTGCCAGTTCTCCCACTTCCACTGCTACCCTAGTCCAAGCTACCTTTATGTCATGCATTTGTTACTGGCACAACATCCTCCTAATGAGTTTCCCTTTTCAATTTCTGCATAAGATGGATCGTATAGTGAAGTCGCTCAGTCGTGTCCAACTCTTTGTGACCCCACGGACTGTAGCCTACCAGGCTCCTCTGTCCATGGGATTTTCCAGGCAATAGTCCTGGAGCGGATTGCCAATTCCTTCTCCAGGGGATCTTCCCAACCCAGGGATCGAACCTGGGTCTCCCGCATTGTAGACAGACGCTTTACTGTCTGCGCCACCAGGGAAGTCTTGATCATATCCCATGCTTAAAACCCTGCAGTGGCATCTTATTTCAATTATTATAAAATCTATATTCCTTGCCAAGGCTTTTATGATCTGGCCTCTACCTCTACCTTTAACCTCATCTTCTTCAACTTTCCTTTGATTCAAAACCATAACCACATGGCTTTTTTTCTAAGCTATAACCTGCCAATTCCTTGCCACCACAGAGTGCTTGCTTTATACCCTCTTCACATAGTCTTTCAAATGGCTTCTTCTCATCAACCAGGTCTCAATTCAAATGACTTTCTTAAGAGGACTTCACTGAATACCCTAACTTTCTCCCCTTTGAGTTCTCCATCTTAATAGTTTATGCTCACTTCGTGATAGATTTTGGCTAATTCCTGCCATTGTTTTGGATAGACTGTGAGTTCTGGAGTTAGCCTACTAGGTTGTGAATAGTGGCTTTTTTCTACCTACTAGCTTCCATCTGGGCAAGTTGTTTAATCTCTACTTATTTTTCTGTAAAATGGAATAATAATACTTTATAAGGTTGATGCACAAGTTCAATGACTTAAACCTTAAATTCAAAGACCTGTACCAGGCTAGTCATTATTTTCTGTTGTAGATAGAGTAGGATTGATATTAAAATATGTCTCTTGAAGTACAAGTCTACTACTTTGTAGTTTGTCTACTTCTATAACTCCAAATCTAGAACACAGTCTGGTATTCAATAGATCCTCAAAAAAAAAAAAAAAAAAAAAAAAACCGCATGATTTATTGTGACCTGACTAGTGACCTGGCAAAAAACAGCTCTGATTAAAGATTTTAGAATTCCAAATTTTTAAACAGTGTGGAGAAATTTACTTTACTATCTGCCACTGGCTCTAGCAGAAATTTCCAAAGTGCAACATAACCTTGAACAGCAGATTTCAGTTACTGAGAGCTAGATACATGAGAAATCTCAAGTACTATAAAGGAGAATCAGTAAGAAGCAGATCACAGGAGAACTTAACCTCCAGCCTTGATGCTGATATTAGTGACGAAACCACCAGATCCAGATAGAAATTGGGAGTATTAGCCAGGTAACCTGAGTCAGAACTAGGAAGACGCCTCCTTGAAGTAATCCTTGAATGTAAAGGGAACCAACTCAGGCAGTTTCCTGGAAGAAATGGATCTGGTGCTAAGTTATTTGTGGCCCCAATTCCAACAAGTTACAGGGGGTAAGTTTCTACGTAGCACCAAATAATTCTTGGAACATCATTTGGGTGTCCTACAATTCAACTCAATTCTCAAGAATCCTAATAGACTATTAGCTTCCCTCTCTACTCCCATCAGATACCAGTATCAAGTCTAGGTTGTTCCCTGTACTTCTAACCTATAAATTGGTACTTCTGGCCTATAAATTGGCTATAAATTGGTGGTTCCCAGGATTACCTCCTTCAGTTCAGTTCAGTTCAGTCATTCAGTCGTGTCCGACTCTTTGCGACCCCATGAATCACAGCACGCCAGGCCTCCCTGTCCATCACCAACTCCCGGAGTTCACTCAAACTCATGTCCATCAAGTCGGTGATGCCATCCAGCCATCTCATCCTCTGTCATCCCCTTTCCCTCCTCCCAGCATCAGGGTCTTTTCCAAAGAGTCAACTCTTCGCATGAGGTGGCCAAAGTATTGGAGTTTCAGCGTCAGCATCAGTCCTTCCAATGAATACCCAGGACTGGATCTCCTTTAGAATTGGTTTATTTGCTAGAGAGGTTCGCAGAGAAACAATATACTTACTGGATCACTGGTTTATTATAGAAGGATATAACTCAGGAACAGCAAGATGGAAGAAATACATAGGACAAGAGAGTGGGGAATGGAGAGAAGCTTCCATGCCCTCTCTATGAGGGTGCCATTCTCCCAGCACGTCCACCTTCTGGGTTTGCCAACCCAGAAGCTCTCCAAACCCCATCCTTTTAAGGCTTTATAAAGGTTTCAGTAATAAGCATAATTGGTTGTTATTAACCTGCTGCTGCTGCTGCTGCTGCTGCTGCTGCTAAGTTGCTTCAGTCGTGTCCAACTCTGTGCGACCCCACAGACGGCAGCACACCAGGCTACCTCTGTCCCTGGGATTCTCCAGGCAAGAATACTGGAGTGGGTTGCCATTGCCTTCTCCTGTCATTGACCATAGGCAATTAATTCAACATCCCAGCCCTCTTCCCTCCTCAGAGATTGAGAATGGGGTTGAATGTTCCAACCCTCTATTCATGTTATTGGCTCCATTGACAACCAGCCCCCATCATTAGATGAGGTCCCCAAATCACCTGATTAACATACCAAGAGACACCTTTGACACTCTCAACACTTAGAAAATTCCAAGGGTTTTAGGAGCCATGAGTTAGGAACCATGGACAAAGACCAAATATAATGAGAAACATGTTTTGGTCAACTAAATTACCAGATATATATTTTCCTTATAAAACACAATATCATAGATGTCTTTCATGATCAAGATTGGCTCAAAAATGGGGCAGAACATGCCCTATGAATGAGGAGTGCTCTAGATCATATTAGTATATCCATCTTGGGCTGTGATGGAGAAGTAAGAAGCAGGGAAAAGATCAGATGTAGACTCTGGAGAGTCTTTCTCAGTGTTGTTTATATAAATTGAATGATTCAGATTTGGATAAAATTGATCACACATTTTCAGATTGTTGCTAAGATTGTAAGTTCATGTACCATATGTTGGTTTTTACCATGTTATTAGAAAATCTTGTGAAGGCTGAATATATTCTTCTAGGCTAAGAAGCAGGAGTGTTAGGCCTCTTTATTGTTAGCCTCAAATAAATGATTTTAAATCAGAGTTCAATGGTACATTAGTCACACAAGGAAGCTGAATCTACCATTTACTTTATCAAATTGTCTCTGCACCATTCACTGTGTTTGTACACTGTAACAAGTGTTATAAAATACTGTGTTTGGCTTTTGGTAGGCTTTTTTTTTTTTTTTTTTGGCTGTAGCATCTGTTCAGAGTGTCAGAGTACAAATTTAGAAGCTTATATATAGACACAGCAGGTCATCTTTTCATGAGCTGATTTGTTAAAAATTTCTCAAGTAAAGCTACATTTGTTGGAGGATCTTTCAACATAAAATAATATAAAGGTATGTATCTGATCCTTCTAAAGAATTTGGCATTTAAACAAAGTACAAATCTAGGTTATATGAGGATTGTGAAACCAATAATCATATTAACATAAAGTTTTGCATGTTCTGAAAACTTAGTGTACTTTCAGTAAAATTATTGCCTATGCTTTATAATAACATATTTTCATTGATTGAAAAGTTTTGCTCTTAAATTCTAAATTTTTAAAATTATAAGTTATTAAAAGATTTTATATTCTCCAAGTCCTGATTTTAGTTTACATAATTTATAGCTACTTTTATACATATTACTAATGAAAAATCTTGATTTATTATATCAAATGTATGAGTCTAATTTTAGAGTAGCTTTCTGCATTTTTACTGAGCTGAAAAGTGATATATTTGACAATTGTTACTTGAATATTTCTGATTAATGAGGCCCTTAGAGCTCAAGCTGTTTATATAATTTCATTTGAAATGTATTATAAGTAGTAGACCATAGATTATTATATGAACTACTCCTAGTGATTTTCAAATTCTTCTTTTGAAATAGAAAGCTTTTCAAAGGAAAATAAAGGTTAAAATGTTGAGTTGAAAAATTTCTTACTCCATTCCTCTAATTTTCATCCAAAGAGACACTATTACCCACTTTGCTATTACTTTCTTCCCCCACCTTTTTCTCCTGTCAAGTCTTTCTTTTTCCCCCTGGTATTCTAGCCCTTAGGTCTCAATCAAGACTACATGCACTGCTCTTCATTCCCAGTAGTGAGTAGAAACTATGTAGAGAGTGTATGAGTCGGACACGACTGAGCAACTTCCCTTTCACGCATTGGAGAAGGAAATGGCAGTCCACTCCAGTGTTCTTGCCCAGAGAATCCCGGGGACGATAGAGCCTGGTAGGCTGCCGTCTATGGGGTCACACAGAGTCGGACGGGACTGAGGTGACTTAGCAGCAGCAGCAGAGAGTGTATGGAAACAGGCTCTTTTCCTGTAGCCCAATCAAGCCTTTCTTCCTCTGACTCAGCAGAAGCCCTGGTGCAGCAGATAGGGCAAGAGAAAAGGAAAATGTTCCAAACACCATTTAAGAATTAGAAAGTGGAACTGGAAGATTAGTTTTGAGGGTTTTATCTTTGTTTTGGGGAGTAGAGAGGCTGTTAGCACACTTTAAAGCTCTATGAATAAATCAAGCTTATATATTATTATCAGCCATTTACTTCCTGGCTTCACAAAGAGTACAGATAGATCACACACACACACACACACACACACACACACACACACACACACACACACGCTATTAGGTTAGTGCAAAAGTAATTGCAGTGTTGCATTGTTGAACTTTGCTGTTTGATATTGGAATACATTCTTAAATGTGATTATGTTATACATTATTTTAACGTGCATTTATTGCTTTATGTTTTTTTGCTAATGACATTACTTTCTGTGTATTTTATATATATACAAATTGGGCTACAAAGTTTTGCCTCATCTGCTATATTCACCTGACCGCTTGCCAACTGACTACCACTTCTTCAAGCATTTCAGCAACTTTGTATGGAAAACTGGAGAAGGAAATGGCAACCTACTCCAGTATTCTTGGCTGGAGAATACCAGGACAGAGGAGCCTGGTGGGCCAACATCTATGGGATTGCACAGAGTCTGACATGACTGAAGCGACTTAGCAGCTGCAGAAGCAGCATGGAAAAATACTTCCACAACCAGCAAGGGGCAGAAAATGCTTTCCAAGAGTTCACTGAATCCAGAAGCACAAATTTTTATGCTACAAGAGTAAACCAACTTATTTCTTGTTGGCAAAAATGTGTTGATTATAATGGTTCCTATTTCAATTAATAAAGATTTGTTTGAGCCTAGTTATAATGATTTAAAATTCAAAGTCTGAAACTGCAATTACATTTCTCCCAACCTGAAGTGAAGTGAAATGAAAGTAGCTCAGTTGTGTCCCACTCTGCTACCCCATGGATAGTCAGTGGAATTCTTCAGGCCAGAATCTGGAGTGAATAGCCATTCCCTTCTCCAGGGGAATCTTCCCAACCCAGGAACTGAACTGAGGTTTCCTACATTGCAGGCAGATTCTTTACCAGCTGAGCTGCCAGGAAAGCCCTTGCCCCAACCTAAATATGTATAATGCATGTGTGTGTGTAATACACACACACACACACACACACACACATATATATATATATATGATATATATTTTCTTGTGCTTAAAAATCACTTCAGGTGGTGACTGCTGCCATAAAGTTAAAAGGTGCTTGCTACTTAGAAAAGAAGTTATGACAAGCCTAGACAGCATATGAAAAAGCAGAGACATTACTTTGCCAATAAAGGTCCATATAGTCAAAGCTATGGTTTTTCCCACAGTCATGTATGGATGTGAGAGCTGGATTATAAACAACGCTGAGTGCCTGAGAACTAATGCTTGTTGGATGAGACTCTTGAGAGTCCCTTGGACTGCAAGAGAATCAAACCAGGATTGCCTAAAGTAAATCAGTCCTGAACATTCTGAAGAGCTGATGCTGAAGCTCCAATACTTTGGCCACCTGATGTGAAGAGCCTATTCATTAGAAAAGACCCTAATGCTGGGAAGTATTGAAGGCAGAGAAGGAGACGACAGGGGACAATATAGTTGGATGGCATCACTGACTCAATGGACATGAGTTTGAGCAAGCTTGGGAGATGATGAAGGACAGGGAAGCCTGTAATGCTGCAGTCCGTGAGGTCGCAAAGAGCCGGACATGGCTGAGGGACTGAACAACAACAAATATGTATATGTATATATATGGATATGTATGTGTATATCTATCTATATATGTATTTTTAAAGTAAGGAAATAACATTATTTAAGGGAAAATCTTCAAGATGTATACCAACTTTTAAACTTTTTCTCTTAAACTGCTGAGAACAAGGTATTAGGTGAATTTTTTTTTCAGATAATTAAAATCAATTTTGGAGAAGGAAATGGCAACTCTCTCCAGTATTCTTGCCAGCAGAATCCCATGGACAGAAATGACTGATGGGCTATGGTCCGTAGGATCACAAAGAGTCAAACACAACTGAAGTGACTTTGCACACCCAGAGGCAAAGTCAATTTAGTCACAGTCCTACTTAGTGAAAACTTCAGAAAACTTAATTGGAGGTATATAGGTTTTGTAAACGGCTTTCTAGCATGCATTTCCATACCTTTCCCCCATTCAGAGAATAGCTTGTTTTCTAATAGGAATCCAGTCATAATCATATTGTCTATTGATCCTGTAAATACCTCAAAAGAAATTTTATTGCTTCAAATCTTCTCCATTTTTCACTCATATTTTTCAGGATGTCAAACTGGGGACAATTTGACTCTGACTTTTACCAATCTAATTACACCATTGATAATCAGGAGCAGACTTGTAACGATTCTAATGCCTGTGGAAATCTTTATGGATCTAGAAAGTAAGTACTTGACATGGAGAAAATATGTTCTCATTTTAAAAAGCCATAATATTTTGACATGGGTTTTCAGGTAGGGTGGTTTCCTTGGGGGACGATAAACCTCTCCCCATTATTTCTCAGTAAAATGTCCAAGAAGAAATGTCAGGAAAGGGCAGGGAAATGAATTCAGTTCTCCATGAATGCCTTTGATTGCTGCAGGCCCATTTATAGGTGAAGGGCTTGTCTCCTCTTTTCAAAATATCACTTAACAGGGAGTGTGAATACAGGCCTTGGGCAAACAAAACATTTTCTTTTTACCTGATATTTTCCAGGATACCCCTCAAGAAACAGCTTTTATTCAATTTAATAAATATTTATTTAGTGCCTGCTTGTATGTCAGGAATTAAGGAAGGTGCTACAATCCCAAAGATAAAGAAAAAATCCATAATCTTTTCCCACACAATATTTAAAATTTTATGTTGAAGGGGACAATTAAATATGCTATTATAATGCAATGTGGCAATTCCTAAATGAAATCTAGATATACATAATTCAGGATGTGTTAGCTATTTAAGTTGATAGTTCAGTGTGAGTTGAAAATAAATTTAAAGATGATTAAGAATTTAGTATTTATCCTTTACTAATGCCCCAAATAGGGCAGGTAGGATTAGAAGAATTTGGTTTAAGTTCTGGCTCTAACATTCATTTTTTGTCGCTTTAAGAAAGACAACTTCCCTGACTGTCTTAAACTATGAAATAAGGATATTAATATTGAGTTAATAATAAGTTAATTCTCTACCTCATGAGAATTATCTAAAAGCAATTTTGATAATGTATAGAAAAGTGTATGTGAAGGTAAAAACATTATAGAAATGTAATTTTTTCATATAACTATGGTTTGTAGAGGCAATGGACACTTGTTGCCAAGTCACTTAAACATTGTATTTGGTTATACAGTTGGTTCTTTAAATATTCTTCTGTGGGTCTAGATTAGTGAAAGGTGAGAAGGAATACAGAGAAATTAAAGAACTTTTCCAAGGTCATATAGCCAGTAAAAAACGAGGTTAGCCTACTAGCCCTAGGGTATTGGATTAGACCCAGAACTAAGGTAGTCATATAATTTATTATAAAATCAAGACATTTTAAAAGTAAAATGTGTGTTATTGGTAACAATGTTGATACAATAAGAATAAATGGGATCATCTTAGGAAAACTGGGATGTGTGTTTCTTATGCCATTCCAACAAGTTTAGGGCAAAAAAACTTGATAGCAAACATTTCAAATGTATTAATTCTTGAAGTTTATTTTTCACATACAGATAAGTACCTTGAAAACTTCAGAATAAAGAGAAAAAAGAAAACAGAATAAATACAACTGGCAGTGGTGACTCTTCTGTTCCAACTACACCCTGGACAATCTTGACATTGTTTTCATGGGCTGATGACTCCTACAGACACAGGCAGATACGTGCTGTTTTCAGAAGCTGTGTCTTAAGGGCTGATGCTGAACTGCTGCTGTGAAGCAATACGGAAAACCTTTGGTCCATAGCGTTTTCTTAAAATGGTTAAAGTTAAATATTTGGAATTTTATCTCATTATGCCCCTAGTCTGTGTTGTCTAGCGTTAGTCAAGCTGCCAGAAGAATTTCTCAGGATGAAAAAAATCCATCCATCTCTCTACGAAAGTGAAAGTGTTAGTCGCTCTGTCATGTCCCACTCTTTGCGACCCTATGGACTTTAGCCCGCCAGGCTCCTCTGTCCATGGGATTTTTCAGGCAAGAATACTGGAGTGGGTTGCCATGCCCTCCTCCAGGGGATCTTCCTGACCTAGGGATTAAACCCAGGTCTCCTGCACTGCAGGCAGATCCTTTACTGTCTGAGCCATCATATCTGAATATTACCCGGCAAATTAAATATATTTAAAATATTTATAGGAAAAATAAGGGAGAAGGAATAGGCTGTCTAGAATTGGCTCATTGCAGAATTATTCAACAATGGGGAAAAGAACTTTATTTCTTTTATGATTTACAATTTGCAGTCAGGAAAAAACAGAAAAGTATGTGATGGCACAGAAGTAGTTTGAGCATGAAGGTATTACAAGAGGGTAGCTCGAAATATATAATCCACACGAGAGCTATCTAACAGGATTTTTCAGCTCTGTGCTCCTGTTTTATTGAAAGAATCCAGTCACCTGCTGTTTCTTTTCTCTCTTCTACAGATGGAATAAGCACCTGGGTAGGGTCTGCAATCTACGTTTTCAGACTAAACAAAGCTAAAATGTCTGATAAAATAGAGACAAAGCTCTGTCCTTAATCAGGGACTCAAACTAGAGCCTTCTCTTCTACCCTACCCACCCTGTTTTTTTTTTTTTTTTCCCATTTCATTGCCCATATCAACAGAAGTTGAGGTGACAAGAAGATGAAAATTAATATAACCAAGTGAGGACAAGTTATGGTTACATTATCAAGTTGATGGCTTAGCCTACTTCAGATGCTTAGCATTTAAATCCAAGTTCTGATTTGAATTGTGGCAACCCTAAATTCCAACCCATGCTTCAAGTCTCAGGAATTAGAAAAGGGTATATTAACGGTGGTACTTTTATGAGGTCCATAAAACATGGAGTCAGGTCAGTGATTTACCGGTTTGCATCAGATGACTTGACATTTGATCTCTTATTCATACAGAGAATAGTTCAATTAAAATATATCCCAAATCAGAACAAGATGCTGACCATACTGGCAAAAGACATAGGAATCCAGTAGTAGGTTATAATGAATATGTCTATTTTTCTCGTTCTGCCCCTGCCCCATCCTCTCCTCTCCAATATGAAATCACATCAAAAAAAAAACCTCATTCTGCTCAATGAATGGCATTGTGACCTGAAGCTGGTTGAATGTGTTTATTATGAATAAATATATTTGTATAAAGTTTTCTTAGTTTAATGTGGAGTTTTCTCACTAAAAAGCTTAACTGTCCAGTCATTCAGATACACATTATTTTCAGTGCTTGTAGCCAATTATCTAGGCTGTATTTTCTCACTGTAGTTTTCCAATTTTTGAAATATCTTCCAATTATTTAGAGTAATAAACTGTGGTTTCTGCAGAAAGGTGACAACAACTGGAAAACTCCCTTTAAAAGTTTCAGGAGGCCTTCAGCAAATACATACTGAATCAGCTTTTCTGAATCCCTAGAGATCTCTGTCAATGCCACATAGCTAAGTGTACCTGCTGACTGAGCCAGGATCTGGGCATGTTAAACAAGCCAAATCCCCTGGCCACCATATCCTAGAACACACTGCCATCAAACTCACCCTGTATAATCAAGGATACTTAGAATGTCTGTTTACTGGCTTAACTGGAGACTTATATTGATAAAATGGGATGCTGGGATTCAGTGCACCCCCCGCATTCCCCTGGGATCAGACTGACAAAGGAAAGTGGCATCAATCGACCATCATGATAGAAGTCCATATAGTTTTGGACTTCCATCTAATAAAATATGTAGCTAGTGATCATCTGATGGGACACAGAAACCTGACCACAAGAAACATAATTCTGCAACCACAGAAATTATAATGGAGTCACCTAACAGTGATCTTCTATCTTCCATGTTAACATTGGGAAGTGAATGTTAAGTCCTATTGCTACAGAAACAGGTAAAAACATTTTCCCCATGGAGGCCATGCCATATCTCAACACAATATCATCTAAGTAAAGACAAGTCTCTTCAGGCTGGTTGGAATTGTATAACCCCAGCTATAGGTGGTGAAAAGGGGAATACTGAAGAATTAGTGAGCACTCAGAGGGTTTGTATCTGGACCAGGTATGGCCATTGCTTCAGGGGTTGTGGATAGAAATCCTGGCATGTGTATAGTGGAGATTCTCCTGGTAGGCAAACACAGGTTGGGTGGTATGTTGTGAAAGTCAGGGTGGGTGTTCCAGGGGAACCGAAGTGGGAAAAAGCTAGAGATGATCGGCACAGAAGGAATACAAGCTCTTGGACTCTGATTAATGTTGTTTTCTATGAGGAAGTGGCAGACTGGAAAACAGCTACTTACAAATATAGAAAATGCTGTTCCAGGGAGTGAGGGAGGTGTCTAGAATGCTTCAGGGTCAGTCTCAGGAAGAGGACATACGAACACTTAGCTAATGTTTATTGATTGCTTCTTATATGCCCAGCACTAATCTAAGTGCTTTATTTATTTCAGATAATTTAATTCATAATAACCTTATTAGTTCTATTATTGTCCTCATTTTACAGATGAAGAAACAGAGGCATAGGAGGTGAAACAGTTTACCTAAGAGTATAAAATTAGGATCTGAACGCAGGCATTTGGACTCCAGCAGTCCTGTTTGCTAACCAATTTACTTGGTTCAGAGTACATCCCACCATGGGACTATCGTTACAGGCAGAAGTATCATACATAGAGTCAGAAAGTAAAAGAAGGGAAATGTGATCAAAATGTTGCCAGTTGTTCTAAAGGAACTTTTTGCAGTCACTTCGCAGTTGTTTGAAATGATTTTTAGAAGAGATGCCTGCTAACCAAGGTAATGTTTAAATCTCACCTGCCAGAGTCCAGTGTTTATTTTGGTCTAATTCAGTAATTTGTAATAATATGTTGGGTTTTAAATCATTAAAATTTTATTATTTACCTTCCCAAAGGGCTAACTAAGATGCTCTATAATCAAGAACCGTTCTTTATGTTTCTTTCCTTTCCTTTAGTTAAAAACAATTTGAAATGAGCAAATAACATTGTAGACTAGCCCCCATTTCTTTCTTCCATTCTCTAGCTTTAAGAATTTATTTACTAAGATTATTTTTTTCACATAAAATTGTAAAATAAAAAAATAAAAGCACAATCAAGGAAATGTTGAAACATTATGTTTTGACAAAACTAAATCGCATATTTAAAAAAAAACAGTGAAGCCAGCTATGAAAGACTTTTAGTCAGGAACTCAAAGATAATTTGATTGGAAATAACTGTCTGGGAAGGGCCAGAGCTTTTCTATGTCTGGGGGTCTATTTCTGTTTTGTAAATAAGTTCATTTGTTAGATTCCACATATAAGCAATATTATGTGATATTTGTCTTTGTCTGGTTTGCTTCATTAGTATGACTGTGATTTTTTTAATTGCTCTTTGCCCAGATTTACAGGGAATGTCCTATTTGGTGATAGTTCCTGAAAATCAGTGGAAAAGCAGCATCATGTAGGGAGAAGTGCACTGCTTGGACAGACAGCTTCAGTTCACTGTCCAACACTTGAATTTTTTGTGTGTTGCCAGACAAGTCATTCAGTCTCCATGAATCTGTATTTCTTTTTCTGTAAGATGAGATTAAAACCACAGTTTTTACTTTGCAGAGTATTAATTAAGTGAGAAAATGTGAAGGGTCCAAGACATTGCAAATAATCAATGCATGTTAGTCAGTATGGATCATTCTTCTATAGAGTTTTCTCACAACTAGTTACTTTTCATTTTTTTGTTTGTTTAAGTTGAACTTCAAGCAAGTTAATTTTTTCATGGATAAATAGTCATAAAAACCAGGAGAAATTATAAAAGGAAAATTGTAGTTTCCTTCCTCGCTTGATCATGATATCCCTTTCTTAGATGTATCAGTATCAATATTTTCCTTTTTCTAGACAACAAGCCAGTGAGCAGCCTCAGCCTGCCTTTGTCCCAGCAGAGATGCTCGTGTCCTCAGCTTACTCAGGGCAGTTTTTTCAGCCAACATCGAACCAGGATTATTATTCACCATCTTCTTACATTGACAGCTTTGATGAAGAGCCTCCTTTACTAGAAGATAAGTTAAGGAAGTGCTATTAATGTGTGTACAGCTTGAAGAATAACAGCAATAATCAGCACTTAATGCATACTATCAGCATGCTGCATATAGGATTTTATATGATTGTTCCACATATAAACGAGAGTCTGCCAGACAGATACATTTAAACCAATGGGAGATGGTCTCCTGTTTGCGTGGGGAAAATCTGAAGTAGATATGTACTAACACTATGTTGGTCTCGCAGTTTTTAAATGTTTCTTCACTGTTTCTTACATGTGGACTCCCTGGCCATCTCTAGACAACAGTGAACATTCTTTGGGCAAAGTAATTATATCAAAGTAACCACTCTTCCCACCTAGTTAATGAAGCTACTTTATAGCAGCATGTTTTACTATTTTCTGCTATGGTTGCCTGGGGGGAGGTAGTTTCTCAATATACTTTGTTTGTTATCATGGAGAAGCAAGTTTTTTTTTTTTTTTCCTCCTTCCTGGCTCATGTGAGCCCCCTCACCTCATCTAGGTAGGACTAAGTAAGGAGGAATATGACTCCAGTAAGTAGCACTGCTGGTGGCAAGGAAACCTGGGGACCCTTGCAGATGAACGTTTCCTCCAAAGATTTCAGGGATCGCCCATCCTTTGATTTTTTTTTTTAATTTTTAAGATTCAGCCAATTTATGTCTGCTACTTTTGTTCCTATGGCATGTCAACATGATGCTAGAAAACTAAAATTCAAGGAAATTTAAATTTGGGAGCCAAGGAGAAATGTTCACTGGCTAACTGCTCTCTTTTCTATGAGGTCCATTGAAAACAGATAGGCTAACATTCCCAGTATTTTAGATCAAAAGATCGTTGCTTGGACACGGCCAGCCACCTGATATTAAAACATTCTTCTCTGTTTGCCTTCAAAATTAAGAAGAGGGTAAAGATGTAAACTATTCAGAAAAGTACAGAGAATTATATAATCAATTTGTTGGAACTTTAGAGGCCAGTTAAATTTTTGCATCTTTTATGCTTAACCATGCATTCTAAGTTGCTTCTACATCTGATACCTAACACCTGAAAATTATAAGCTATTTTCATTAGGCATCTGCCATGACCCTGCCAACATCTCTACTTAAAAAATAAAAAAAACATCAATTGTCTAATTATAAAAGTAATCCATATTCAAAAATAGAAATTTGGAAAATATAGAAACATATGAATAAAAATATAAAGTCACTGAAAATTTTGTTTCTGAGACATGACTATCATTAATGATTTGATAATATTTATTCCAGCCTTTATTCTATTTTCTATGAATATATATATATATATATATATATATACACACACACACTTAAAAATGAAATACTGCCTCTCTTTGAATATATATATATTTGTAAATATTTAAAAATTAGGTCATACTATGGATATGAAGTTTTGGTTTTTTTTTTAAGTTACCTTATATCATAAGCATTTTTATCTTTGCATTCTTTAAAGTCATTAAATATTGTTTGAAAACATGATCTATTATATACAAGTGCATGCATGGTCGGTCACTAAGTCATGTCCAACTCATTGTGACCCGATAGACTATAGCCTGCCACACTCCTATGTCCATGGGATTGTCCAGGCGAGAATAGTAGAATGGGCTGTCATTTCCTTCCCCAGGAGATACTCCTGACTGAGGAATCAAACCCTTACCTCCTGCACTGGCAGGCAGATTCCTTACCACTGAGCCACCTGGGAAACCCATTCTATAAAAATATCATAATTTAAATCTGGCTCAGCAGTAAAAAATCCATCTGCAATGTAGGAGACACAGGTTCGATCCCTGAGTTAGGAAGATCCCCTGGAGAAGGAAATAATAGCCTGCTCCAGTTTTCTTGCCTGGAAAATCCCATGGACAGAGGAGACTAGTCTGTGGGGTCGCAAGAGTTGTACACAACTTAGTGACTTAACCACCACCATAATTTAAATCTTAAACATTGTTCCTTTATAATAGATAATGCTTTGGTGAACATCACATTAGATAACTTTGACCTGTACAGAATCTGTCCTCAGGATCGATCTATAACGTTGGGATTGCTGGGTCAAAGGCATTTACACTGTCAGAGTCATCTGGAAAAATGATGAGCCAATACACCTACACAGTAGAATAGTAAATGTCTTTGTTAATTTGATAGACAAAACAGGCAAAAAAATAATGCTTTTTATTTCTTGGTTACTAGAGAAGTTAGACTTTCTTTTCATTTTCGTTGACTTTTACATCTTTCTGCTTTTAAAATCTTAAGACTTTTCCTTTCTTTTTTTATTTCTAGAGATATTTATATGGTAAAGATATATATTATTTTCTGGAATATGTATTTCATGCTTTTTTCATAGATTGTGTTTGCCATCTAATTTATTTATGGGATATTAGAGCATATAGACATTTTAATATTTATGTTTTCAACCCCACAATATTTTTCTTTGTAACTTTTTTTCCAATTGTTCTTTGTTTAGACTATATTTCTCCAGCTCTAAAGCCAGAAAGATATATCCTCTTATAGATTCTTAAATTTTTAAGTTATCTTTTTGTTCTGGACTTAAATTTTTGATTCATTGAAAATTGTTTTAAGTTAGTATGTGAAGCAGAATTTAACTTTTTTATGGTTGATCAATTTTTCCTATAACATTTATTGAATATAATATTTTCTACTTGCCGCAAATACTTCCATTCTGATATTCTAAACTATAATACATTCTCCTGTAATGTCTTCTCAAATTTCAAATAGGAAATATATTAGATTTCCCCTCCTCCTTTTTACAGCTCAGAGAAATTCCTAGAATTTTTTTCTCTTTGTGATTATACTCACCAAATATATATATTAGAAATAACAGTACCTAATATAATTTTCCATTTTGAGTCTATGAAATTTCTGGACTCTGATCCAATATGCTCTTCAGCCAGGGTGATTTTGTGAAGCCTTAAGCCTTATCTGTCCAAAAGGTATAAAAAGACCATATGCAAGATTTCTAGGATAAGATGATAAATGATATTTGCTAGTTTTTATTGAGTGTACACCAAAACAATCTATAAAATTATGAAGCTATAATAATTACCCCTTGCACAAAAACATGCTATTTGAAAATGTTTGTTTATTCCTCAGTTTGCTTGCTAAAAAGCTCATTTTCGCTTGCTTTTCTGTAAGAATGATAACTTTTGCTATGTGATAATGTGCAATCAATGTGTTAACAAATGCATCTTGATAAATAATAGTCAATTCAAATCTGTCAGACTAGAAAAATTACTGTGACATTTGGTATTTATATTTGTAGCATAGCCTGATGTTCATATTTGAAAGGCCAATGCCATAATTTTCATAGAAAACAAAGGTATTAATTCATTTTTATAGCATACATATGGTATACTTTACTACCACTAGATGACAGCAAAACAATAAATTTTGCATTCAAATTTCATAACAGTTTCATCTTTTTTATCTTGTAAAACAAGGTGTTATATTAGAGTACTATAATTGATAAATACATATAGTCTCATTTGCATACCATGTAATAAATTTTAAAACAAAACATTATGGAAGTGTATTTTGGTAAAAAACACATAAGATATTTTTTCTTTTTTTTTAAATTTTACTTTATTTTACTTTACAATACTGTATTGGTTTTGCCATACATCAACATGAATCCGCCACGGGTGTACATGTATGAAAAAATTTGTTAGATCTTATGTTCATTTACTGTTTCATGACTCAGTGTTGAAAAGTGCAAAAGTTAATTATGCCATTAAATAAGTGCCTGAAATCAGTAACAATGTCTTGTAAAACATTTTCTTCTGGGTTTCTTCAAGCATAATAATTACACTCTTTGAGGAAAAAGTTATTTTGAATTAAAAGTCACTTTATTGTAGTAAAAACTGAAAGCACATTGTTAATGTAAATGTCTAAATTGAAAATAAAATTTGAAAACAACATAAGTCTCAGGTGACATCAACTTCAACTTAAGCATTTGTCTACTTTTAAAATCTTCTGCTATTTTAGATATCACATTAGACAGCCTACGTGATTTTAAATTGATGAACTGCTCATATTTTCCAAAGTATATGTTCATTAAGAAATATATAAATACACTGTAAAAGTGAAAAAGGAAGTTGAAATGTAGAATTGTTTGCTCACTATTAATTTAGTTCAAATTAAATTCATGTTCTTTCTTTTCAAGTTTGGGTGGCTAGCGCTTGTCACCCTGGATGTGGAAAGAGTGAAAGATACACCTTCTATCCTAATTGAGGTCATGTCTGGCTGATATTCTGAACATGCCTAGGTCCCTGTTGGAGCAAGACCCCTCTATGTCATGGCAATCATTGAAATTTCATCTGATACCCTGTGTGTAGAATGTTAGCTCTGCAAGGTGTTTAGGTACATGCCACTATAGAAGAAACTGAACTATACCCTGTCTTTGACCAAAGAGGGTTACTAAATCCTGTGAAGGGAAGTTAAATGCCAGGTACCAATGATTTGGGAATACAATCCTTCACATGGGAGAACTGAGCACACTTTAAAAAATACAAACATTATCAGATTAGATGCACACTGACTCAATCAAAGCTATGGTTAAAAGTGTGGGTTCTTTTTCTGCTTTTCTAACCTTTTACCAATCTCTTCCTACTTTCCCTACTCCATGGCAACCACTTTTCTACTCTGACTCTGTAAGCTTGACTTAAAAAAATTTTTTTTTAGACTCCACATAACAAGTGATACTGTGCAATATTTGGCTTTTTATTTCTGGCTTATTTCACTTAGAAAAATGCCCTCAAGTTCCATTCATGTTGTTACAAATGGTAGAATTTCCTTATTTTTTATGACTGAATAGTATTCCTGTGTGTGTGTGTGTGTGCACGCACATGCGCACACTTAGTTGCTCAGTTGTGTCCAACCTTTTGCGACCCCACGGACTGTAGCCTACCAGGCAGCTCTGTCCATAGGGATTCTCCAGGCAGGAATACTGGAGTGGGTTGTCATGACCTTGTCCAGGGGATCTTCCCAACCCAGGGATTGAACCTCTCACACACTGCAGGCAGATTATCATCTGAGACACCAGAAAAACTCATGAATACTGGAGAGGGTAGCTTATCCCTTCTCCGGGAATCTTCCCAACCCAGTAATTGAACTGGAGTCTCCTGCATTGCAGGCAGATTCTTTACCAGATGAGCTACCAGGGAAGCCTTCCATAGTGTGAGTGTGTGTGTGTGTATATATATATATATACACTATAACTTTTAAATCTATTCATCCATCAGTGAACACTTGGGTGGTTTTGACTATTGTATCCAATGCTGCTATCTTCACAGGTGGCACTAATAGTAAATAACCCACCCTTGTCTGAAGAATCTCATGGACAGAGGAGCCTGGCAGGCTATGGTACATAGGGTCATAAAGAGTCGGATACAAGTGAAGTGACTTGGCACGCGCACACACACAGTGCTGCTATCTAAGTGGAGGTTCAGGTATCTCTCTGATATCCTGTTTTTGTTTCCTTCGTATATATTCCCAGCAGTGGCATAGCTGGATCATATGGTAGTTCTATTTTTTTTATAATATTTGAGGAACCCCCATAGTGCTTTCCATAGTGGCTATACCAACAGTCCCACCAACAATATTGAAGGGTTGCCTTTTCTCCATATCCTCACCAATACTTACTTATTTTCAATGTTAGCCATTCTAACAGGTGTGAAATGATTTTGTGATTTTGATTTGCATTTTCTTGATGATTAATGGTGCTAAGCACGTTTTCATGTACCTCTTGGCCATTTGGATGTCTTCTTTGGAAAAATGTCTATTCAATTCCTCTATCTATCCTTTAAATTGGACTGTTATCTATTTATTTATTTGAAAAGTATGAGTTCTTGGGTCAGATTCTCCAGTGCTAGAACCTAAATTTTCTATTACTGGCTTTGTGACTTTGGAAAACTTACTTCATCTCCCCAGACTTCAACCATCTAACACACAAAGTAGAAATAAACTAACAGTACTTGCCTCAGTGCCTGTCAGGAAGACCAACACATGTAAATCTTGCAGGGCTTACAGCAAAATTCAGTAAAAACATTCAACTAAAAGATTTCCACTCTTTCCAACTGAAATGCATGTACTTTATAGTAGTTTAGCTTCAGTTTTTCCTAACCCCCACCTCACTCTGATTCAAATTTAAAATGACAGCAGGAGGGAAATCAGCTAAATTACTGGTTCCTAAGTAGAAAAGTTACATTCTTCTTCCTTATAAATGTTCTTTTTTTTCCTACATCTTAAAGTTTATCAGAGTGGTAAGAAAAGTAACTGATGTAATCCTGGAATTTATTTCATATTCAGTATATGTCAAATGTCTGAGTGTTTTTCTTTTCTTTTTTTATGAAAAATATATAAGAGGAACAGAATCTAGCAGAGGGGTATGTAGTATGTAATGTGGCAGTCACAATTCTTTGAAAAATAAGGCACTGGAAAAAAATTAGAAACATATAAATGAGTTTAGACTCACAGACACTGGGCCTCAGTGATTTTGGTTATTTTCTTTTATCATCACTACTCAAAAAAGAGAAAGGTTAATTGTCTCAAGAATTCAGTCTCTGAATACACACACTCAACAACACAGAGCTTTGGCCTGATTAAAATATGTGTGCACCCATGATTGCTGTTACTTGCTGAAAGAACCTTTTCTCTTCCATGGAGTTTTACATAGTTAGCATAGCATTGCTCATTAGGAAGAGTGGAAGTAAGTGTCTTCAGATTAAATAACACTGCTAATTGAAAATTAGATATCCTTCTCATCATACGGGACTAGAATGCAAAAGTAGGAAGTCAAGAGATACCTGGAGTAACAGGCAAGTTTGGCCTTGAAGTACAAAATGAAGCAAGGCAAAGACTCACAGAGTTTGCCCAGAGAACACACTGGTCATACCAAATACCTTCTTCCAACAAAACAAAAGACGACTCTACATGTGGACATCACCAGATAGTCAATACTGAGATCAGATTGACTATATACTATGCAGCCAAAGATGGAGAAACTCTATACAGTCAGCAAAAACAAGACCAGGAGCTGACTGTGGCTCAGATCATGAACTCCTTATTGCCAAATTCAGATGTAAATTGAAAAAAATAGGGAAAACCACTAGACCATTCAGGTGACCTAAATCAAATCCCTTATGTTTATTCAGTGGAAATGACAAATATTTTCAAGGGATTAGATCTGATAGATAAAGCATCTGAAGAACTATGGATGGAGGAGGCAGTGGTCAAAACCATCTCCAAGAAGAAAAATGCAAAAAGGTAAAACGGTTGTCTGAGGAGACCTTACAGTTAGCTGAAAAAAAAGAAGCAAAAGGCAAAGCAGAAACAGAAAGATATATCCATATGAATGCAGAGTTCCAAAGAATAGCAAGAGAGATAAGAAAGCCTTCCTCAGTGATCAATGCAAAGAAATAGAGGAAAACAATACAATGGGGAAGACTAGAGACTCTTAAAGAAAATTAGACATACCAAGGGAACATTTCATACAGAGGTGGGCACAAGGAAGGACAGAAACCGTATGGACCTAAGAGAAGCAGAAGATATTAAAAAGAGGTGTCAAGAATACACAGAACTATGCAAAAAAGGTCTTAAAGACCCAGATAACCACAATGGTGTGATCACTCACCTAGAGCCAGACATCCTGGAATGTGAAGTTGAGTGGGCCCTAGAGAGCATCGCGGCAAACAAAGCTAGTGGGGCTGATGGAATTCCAGTTGAGCTGTTACAAATCCTAAAAGATGATACTGTGAAAGTGCTGCACTCAATATGCCAGCAAATTTGGAAAACTCAGCAGTGGCCACAGGACTGGAAAAGGTCAGTTTTCACTCCAGTCCCAAAGAAGGGCTATGCCAAAGAATGTTCATACTACCACACAATTGCACTCATCTCACACTCTAGCAAATAAATGCTCAAAATTCTCCAAGCCAGGCTTCAACAGTACATGAGCCGAGAACTTCCAGATGTCCAAGCTGGATTTAGTGAAAGGCAGAGGAACCAGAGATCAAATTGCTAACACCCAGTGGATCATGGAAATAGCAAGAGAATTTTGGAAAAATATCTACTTTCACTTCATTGACTATGCTAAAGACTTTGACTGTGGGAATCCCAGCAAACTGCGGAAAATTCTTCAAGAGATGGGAATACCAGGCCACCTGACCTGCCTCTTGAGAAATTTGCATGCAGGTCAAGAAGCAACAGTTTGAACCAGATATGGAAAAATGGACTGGTTCCAAGTCGGAAAAGGAGTACGTCAAGGCTGTATATTGTCACTCTGCCTATTTATCTTAATGCAGAGTTAATTTCCTTCTCCAATGCATGAAAGTGAAAAGTGAAAGTGAAGTCGCTCAGTCGTGTCTGACTTCGCAACCCCATGGACTGCAGCCTACCAGGCTCCTCCATCCATGGGATTTTCCAGGCAAGAGTACTGGAGTGGGGTGCCATTGCCTTCTCTGTAATGCAGAGTACATCATGCTAAATGCTTGACAGAGTGAAGCACAAGCTGGAATCAAGATTGCCAGGAGAAATAACAATAACCTCATATATGCAGATGACACCACCCTTAGGGCAGAAAGCAAAGAGGAACTAAAGAGCTTCTTGATGAAAGTGAAGGAGGAGAGTGAAAAAGCTGGCTTAAAACTCAACATTCAATAAATAAAGATTATGGCATCCGGTCCGATCACTTTGTGGCAAATAGATGGGGAAACAACGGAAACACTGACAGACTTTATTTTCTTGTGCTCCAAAATCACTGCAGATGGTGACTGCAGCCATGAAATTAAAAGATTCTTGCTCCTTGGAAAAAAAGCTATGACCAAAGTAGATAACATTTTAAAAAGCAGAGATATTACTTTGCTGACAAGTATCCGTCTAGTCAAAGTATGGTTTTTCCATAAGTCATGTGTGGATGTGAAAGCTGGGCTATAGAGAATGCTGAGCACTCAAGAGTTGATAATTTTGAATTGTGGTGTTGAAGAAGACTCTTGAGAGTCCCTTGGACTGCAAGGAGATCCAATCAGTCCATCCTAAAGGAAATCAGTCCTGAATATTCATTGTAAAGACTGATGCTGAAGCTGAAGCTCCAATACTTTGGCCACCTGATGCGAAGAACTGACTCATTTGAAAAGTCCCTGATGCTGGGAATGATTGAAGGCGGGAGGAGAAGGGGACAACAGAAGATGAGATGGTTGGATGGCATCACAGAGTCAACGGACATGAGTTTGAGCAAACTCCGGAAGTTGGTGTTGAACAGGGAAGCCTGGAATGCTGTAGTCCATGGGGTCGCAAATAGTTGGACACTAGTGAGCAACTGAACTGAACTGATCTGAAAATGATGCATGTTTCATAGAACAAGTTTCAAAAGTGTTAGCAGTTGGAAACGCAGGAAAAAGAAATAACAAAATGTGCAATAAGATGGGACTTTTGGTTTGTTGCTGCTGCTGCTGCTGCTAAGTCACTTCAGTCACATCCAACTCTGTGTGACCCCAGAGATGGCAGCCCACCAGGCTCCCCCATCCCTGGGATTCTCCAGGCAAGAACACTGGAGTGGGTTGTTAGCTACCATTATATTTTATATCTTTGCTGAAAATGTCCATTTCTTCACTTTTGGCTAGATTTTAACCGTATATTTGCTGAAGAAGGCAGGAATGTTTTCCTTGACTATATCTCTAAAATATATCCTCTAGGACACTGTGTGGGAATATACATTCTTTTTGTTTGTTTTAAGGTTGCTCTGTATTATATATATTACATAGAACTTTAGACTAGGATGGTATAACAAACAGATTAAAGTGCTTTGTAAATTAATAAGTTAACTTTAATTAAAGAATATTACTCATGCTTATTTTTCTATATTTATGTTATCTCTTTTTCTTTTTTTGCAGAACTTGGAATTAATTTTGATCACATATGGCAAAAAACCTTGACAGTGTTAAACCCAATGAAGCCAGCAGATGGCAGCATTATGAATGAAACAGATCTCACTGGGCCTATCCTGTTCTGCGTGGCTCTAGGAGCCACCCTACTTTTGGTAATGAACAGCAGCCAGTTCATGATTTTTTTTCTTTTTTAATTGAGGTAACATTAGTTTACAGCATAATCTGAGTTTCATGTTTATAATATCGTATTTCTACTTCTGTATACATGACAGCCCAGTATCAGATTTTAATGTATGTCCTAATAATGTTATTTGTGGAAGTTGTCTTTGTAAACACAGAAAGTAGTATGTCACTTTATAAACTGAAAATTGTTTGTTTAATTCATGGCTACATTTTTTCGGTAAGAGAGACATATCTACTTGAACCATAATGGCAAAAAGAAACTGTCATCACTTCTTACGACAAATAAAAAAGTGTAAATTTAAATAGAATTGT
This sequence comes from Ovis aries, assembly GCF_016772045.2. Taxonomy (NCBI): domain Eukaryota; kingdom Metazoa; phylum Chordata; class Mammalia; order Artiodactyla; family Bovidae; genus Ovis; species Ovis aries. The sequence goes on along the minus strand of NC_056059.1, from coordinate 63,970,644 downwards.
GAAAATCAAATCACCAACTCAGGTTTTCAACAAAGCAGGAAATCATATAAATGATTTTCTTATTGTTAAGCCTTTTTCTGTTGTTTAGAAAAGACTATCAATCTGAAAAAGTTGAAGGAACATGAGGAATTTGGAAATAATAGGGCCGAAATTTTATTTCTTGCTTTCCGTGTGATTTCTGTTGTAACACTAGACAAATATCCCCTATTTACTCAATATTTTCTCTTCTGGATTGTGTCTCCAGACTATTGCAGATATTCTGTGAGGTCTGAGATGAGTCTCCTTGTTCCTGGTTAGGCTACTATGATAAACAGACTTGCATTTATAAGCAGTGATTTGTTTTTTCGGCCTGTATATTTCCCCAGTCATTAGTTTTCTGTTTTTTATGAAGGCATTTCCCATCCTAACTTCACCATTTGTCTTGTGTTTGGGTCTCTTTCATTCTTTAAATTTGGGAGCAATGACATTCAGTTCTTCAGTTTAGTCGCTCAGTCTTGTCCGACTCTTTGCAACCCCATGGATTGCAGCATGCCAGGCCTCCCTGTCCATCACCAATTCCCGGAGTCCACCCAAACCCATGTCCATTGAGTTGGTGATGCCATCCAGCCATCTCATCCTCTGTCATCCCCTTCTCCTCCTGCCCCCAATCCCTTCCAGCATCAGAGTCTTTTCCAATGAGTCAGCTCTTCACATCAGGTGGGTAAAGTATTGGAGCTTCAGCTTTAGCATCAGTCCTTCCAATGAACACCCAGGACTGATCTCCTTTAGAATGGACTGGTTGGATCTCCTTGCAGTCCAAGGGATTCTCAAGAGTCTTCTCCAACACCACAGTTCAAAAGCATCAATTCTTCAGTGCTCAGCTTTCTTCACAGTCCAACTCTCACATCCATACATGACCACAGGAAAAACCACAGCCTTGACTAGCCGGACCTTTGTTGGCAAACTAATGACTCTGCTTTAGAATATGCTATCTAGGTTGGTCATCACTTTCCTTCCACGGAGTAAGCGTCTTTCAATTTCATGGCTGCAGTTACCATCTGCAGTGATTTTTGAGCCCCAGAAAATAAAGTCTGACACTGTTTCCACTGTTTCCCATCTACTTCCCATGAAGTGATGGGACCAGATGCCATGATCTTCGTTTTCTGAATGTTGAGCTTTAAGCCAACTTTTTCGCTCTCCTCTTTCACTTTCATCAAGAGGCTTTTGAGTTCCTCTTCACTTTCTGCCATAAGGGTGGTGTCATCTGCACATCTGAGGTGATTGATATTTCTCCTGGCAATCTTGATTTCAGTTTGTGCTTCTTCCAGCCCAGCGTTTCTCATGATGTATTCTGCATATAAGTTAAATAAGCAGGGTGACAACATATAGCCTTGATGTACTCCTTTTCCTACCTGGAACCAGCCTGTTGTTCCATGTCCAGTTCTAACTGTTGCTTCTTGACCTGCATACAGGTTTCTCAAGAAGCAGGTCAGGTGGTCTGGTATTCCCATCTCTTTCAGAATTCTCCACAGTTTATTGTGATCCACATAGTCAAAGGTTTTGGCATAGTCAATAAAGCAGAAATAGATGTTTTTCTGGAACTCTCTTGCTTTTTTGATGATCCAGCGGATGTTGGCAATTTGATCTCTGGTTCCTCTGCCTTTTCTAAAACCAGCTTGAACATCTTGAAGTTCACGGTTCACGTATTGCTGAAGCCTGGCTTGGAGAATTTTGAGCATTACTTTTCTAGCGTATGAGATGAGTGTGATTGTGTGGTAGTTTGAGCATTCTTTGGCATTGCCTTTCTTTGGGATTGGAATGAAAACTGACCTTTTCCAGTCCTGTGGCCACTGCTGAGTTTTCCAAATTTGCTGGCATATTGAGTGCAGCACTTTCTCAGCATCATCTTTCAGGATTTGAAATAGCTCAACTGGAATTCCATCACCTCCACTAGCTTTGTTCATAGTGATGCTTTCTAAGGTCCACTTGACTTCACATTCCAGGATGTCTGGCTCTAGGTGAGTGATCACACCATCGTGATTATCTGGGTCACGAAGATCTTTTTGTATAGTTCTTCTGTGTATTCTTGCCACCTCTTCTTAGTATCTTCTGCTTCTGTTAGGTCCATACCATTTCTGTCCTTGATCAAGCCCATTTTTGCATGAAATATTCCCTTGGTATCTCTAACTTTCTTGAAGAGATCTCTGATCTTTCCCATTCTGTTGTTTTCCTCTATTTCTTTGTATTGATCACTGAGGAAGGCTTTCTTATCTCTTCTTGCTATTCTTTGGAACTCTGCATTCAGATGCTTATATCTTTCCTTTTTTCCTCTGCTTTTTGCTTCTCTTTTCACAGCTATTTGTAAGGCCTCCCCAGACAGCCATTTTGCTTTTTTGCATTTCTTTTCCATGGGGCATTAGGAGTCACCAAAAAAGAACATTTTTCCTCCCAAGTAAAGTTTGGAAGACATTCTAGCTCATACTTTAGAAAAATGTTTTCTCCCCCTCAAAATAGGGGAGAAAAAGAAGAAGTAGGAAAGGTCTATGATTTTACATTAAGGAGGTAATGACAGCACATTAAAAGCAGATGATGAAAAAGATGGTCAAGCCAGTCTGACAAGTACAGTTTCATTAAGGCACAAAATGGTGAACTTGGCAAGAGAGGTGATATAGAAAATTTAAGATGCTAGGAAAAGTCCTTAAATTAATTATTCAGTTCACGTCTGTTTTTTACAGCTATCCACTCCCCTAATGCAGCTATACTTCTCAAAAGGTAGCTATGAAATGTATTTGCAAGTAAATTAATTTTCACTTTGCATTACTAAACACATATTACTAATCAAAATTCGGGTAGAAATCTAGTTTGTACATTGTAACTTGGTCAATAAGTACGTCATGTTTATCCAATACAAGAGTACTTAGTTATGGCGTCTTATTTCTTCCTTTGAACTACAGCAAATGCAAATACTCTGCAAGTAAACCCTATATCAACTAGAGTTTTAATTTAGTTTCAAACGTTCCTTCTGTCTTTGCCACAGTAATTTGATAATATTAGATTAAGTTGCAAGTAAGACCATGTTAATTAATCAAAGAGTCAGAAACAATTAATTTAACATATTAACTCTTATTTCTTTTTCAGGTAATTTGTAATATAACAGCTGTTCGTTTTTTTGTAGAAAATATTACTATTACCATCTCCTAAAGGAAAAAAATTAATCCCATTAAGATCTTTTTTTGCGTACATAATGTTAGTTGGAATTATTTAAATATCCTCAGTTTTAAGTGTAAAACAATACAAAGAACTCAACTGAGAGTGAAAAATTTGTATCTGCCCCTAACTTTGCCTCTAGATAAGATCCTGAACCTTTTATTTCTTATTTCTAGGCCTTCATTTTTTTTACTTTGAAGACAAAAAAAAAAAAAAAAAGCTTATGCAAGTGATTCTTAAGGTTCATTTCAAATCTGAAATTTTGGGGAATGTGTAAAAATTCATATTTTCTCAAAGATTTTAGGCAGCTAGTTTCACTTCAACTTTACTATCACATGCAGTTACTCCAGAATTGATTCTGATACATGTAAAACAATAAGGACCAAAAAACTCAGCTGGAAATCAATAAAGCCAGATTTAACTCAGAGTCCATTTGAGGCTATTAACCCTGTCCTGGATATCTGAAATTAAAATGTAAAAGACGACTTTATGAGCTGGTAGTGCACTATAATAAAGAAAACAAGACTCAATCCAGAAACAATATTCAAATCTGCTCATTATCTCCAGAGGTGTAATATTCATAGTCACATACTCATCATTTTTATGATTTATATTGATATAAAGCACAATATCTTTTAGTGGACTTTCTTCATGTTGCAGGAAGCAAACCAGAAAGAACAGCTTCAAACACTCAACACAGATTTAATTTTACTTATTATTCTTCTTAAAATTATTTTCAACCCTGAAACCATATACACAAGTGTTTTAAAACTATGGCTCCATTTAATTTTTCTAGTAGAGCTATAAGTGTGATCAGGAATAGGGATATGCATGGCCAATATAAAAGCATAAGCAAGAAGAAGAAGTATTTCAAATAAAGATGTAGTAATGGTACAAGGATGATCTCAAACATTTGAAATGTAAAAAGAAACTGAACATTTATTTTCCACTTCAATTACAAACCCTTATTAGGATTTGAAACAAATTAAAAAATGAGAATGGCCCCTGCCAAATGGAATTAAGCCTCAAACTGGATAATCTAACAAGAGAAAGAGATAGAGAAGTCAGTAACTGATATGAAAAAGGACAATTTTACTACCAAATAAATTGAATCCACCTTCTGTTTACCCCATTCACAAAACTGGTTAAGGTCACGGGCCAGCTATGTGTCCTTTGAGTGTAGGGAGGTTGTGTGTCACCATTACAACTATTTGTATCTCTGAATTATCCCATCCAGTTAAATGTCAAGTAAAATGTTACTGTAATACATGAAAGTTATTTGAAATTGTTGCTATTTTCCAAGTGGAACAAACTCACCCAATAGTGCAGTACACAACTGATGTGTTTCTTTTAGCATACCCATTAGCATTATTAGCATTACTTCACAGAATAGCCAGAAGAACTTATTATGGCTAATGCAGGAGAGAATGCTGCAGCATAGCCCCCGGACATTTTGTGAAAGGATTTAGTAGTGATCAACTTCCCTAACTGCAGAGGAAGAAAAATTCAAAATAGCTTGACAGTTTTGAACAATAAAATGGTTATGATATTCTCCGTTAATTGACTACAAAATAAATATCTCTTTATTCTGTAAAGATATAAGGACTTATTCTTATTCTGTAAGATATAAGGACTTCATGAATAACAGCTATGGAAAAGAAAAAATGACAGCTAAAAAAACTCTCTCTGTGAATCAGTTTTGTTGGTTTTGTATAATTTCCCTGAAAATCAGAGTCAGACTCTTCAATCTAGAATCTAGAATTTCTAACCAGCTTAATGTATATATAAAAATGACATGCATTTTTTAACTGGAGATTTGGCATCCTCAGATAGCAAACATTAAAATATCTTCTGTTGAATCAACAATAGTTTGTGACTTTCCCTGGATGAGTTTAATGGAGCTGCTTCAGCAACAAGTCTCCAGTACTGTGTGGGTGACGGCTATCTGATGAATCCTCAGATCAGTGGTCTATCCCGAATACATCAGTCTGACTTCCTTTAACAATGCCTTTATGATTCACTATTGCTTGCTTTATGTAAATCAGTTTTTCATAAAGTCTGTTTAGTTAAGCTGGTAACAGGCATTATGAAAACATAGGATTCTCTGGTCACATAAGTTTGGGATATGCTAGCTTGCATGTGTGTGCATTCTCAGTTGTGTCCACCTCTTTGGGACACCACAGACTAAGGCAGCCAGGCTCCTCTGTCCATGGGATTTTTCCCAGCAAGAATACTGGAGTGGGTTGCCATTTCCTCTTTCAGGGAATCTCTCTGACCCAGAGATCGAACTCATGAGTCCTACATCTCCTGCGCTGGAAGATGTATTTGTGGCTCAGCTGAGAAAGAATCCACCTACAATGTAGGAGACCTGGGTTCTATTCTTGGGTTGGAAAGATTCCCTGGAGAAGGGAATGGCTACCCACTCCAGTATTCTGGCCTGGAGAATTCCATGGAAAGTATATCCATGGTGTCACAAAAAGTCAGAGATGACTGAGCGACTTTCACTTTCATTTTCTTTACTACTGCGCCACCTGGGTCCCCTTGTTTTGTCACTTGTTGGAGCTTCTGCAGGTATTAAGGGCCTAAATCGTAGAGCCAGATTGCCTGGGTTCAAGCCAAGCCTCACTGCTTAGCATTATTTTATTTTAGGCAAGTCCCGTAATCTCTTTGCACCTCAGTTTCTTCCTGTGTATAATGGGTACAACAATGATACCTACTCACTATATTGTGTGGATTAAATAATTTATGTGCAATCTCGAGAACAGGACCTAAGATAGTAAATGCAACAGATGTTTGCTAATATTACTATTATGTCTTATAAATCTCTAAGACTAAATCAGAATTTTTTAATTCATTTATTCATTCATTTAATTGTTCAACAAATATGGGAAGAAAATATATCCTCACCTATGCCTAGTACCCCAAAAGGCAATCTATAATAAAAATATCAGTCTGGGAATATAAGAATGCTTGTGCCATCCCATGTATGGAGGAGGGGATTGTTTTCATGACCTGAATCCGTATTACAATCAGTGTTTTCTTTAGAGCTCCCAGTCTCCTGATGCTTATACTCCAAAGGCATGAACAACATTGAGCTGAATAATTCGAAAGTATTCTCTGCTTTGTTGACAATCTGATTTCTTCTTGATGTTCATTGTGTATCCAAACTGTTTTCTTCCCATTGTTTCAGGCAGGAAAAGTCCAGTTTGGTTATGTGTATGGCATGAGTGCCATTGGCTGCCTAGGTATTCATGCCTTACTGAACTTGATGAGCTCTTCAGGAGTGTCCTATGGCTGCGTGGCGAGTGTGCTCGGTTACTGCCTGCTCCCCATGGTCATGCTCTCCAGCTGCGCCATTTTCTTTTCACTGCAGTAAGTGTCTGTGTTACTAATTGACCCCACATGCACAAACATCGCTGAAGCTTGCCGCATCAGTGCAACAGTTAACCTCTTTCTGATCATTTTAGTAGGAAGATTGGGGAAACTGGCTATTAAAAGCTACTTACAGTTTCAGGAAAGTAGGTCGGTTTTGGCTCAGGTGCTGTTCCTATTTCAATGACTTAAAAAATAAATTAAACCAAGCTATCTTTAAAGTTGGTACTTCGTTTGTAGTCACATTCTTCAATATGAACTATTGCCATGGGTAATATAACCAACTACAGAAAATTCACTTGTTTGAATTAGGAAGAGTAAGTGCCTGGTGAACCCTGACAAATTGCTTCAGCTCCCAGGCATTCTGCCTTCTAGGAGGGAAGCAACTGTTCTTTCTCAGCTGGGCTCCTTGTAGTGCAGAATTCCCGGGAACCCTGGTGAGGATATTGATGCTAGAGAACTTCATAGTATATACACTCAGTCAATATTTTTTTTCTTTTTTACTTCCTGGGCAGTTAGTATTTATAATTCAAAAATACGCGTAAGAATTCAGTGAATACACGTCTGTTGGGCACTTTCCTAGGGCACATACAGAGCACTACCACTTTGGGCTGGGGAGAGCAAGTAATTCCATAGTTCTTTGTCACCTCCCATGCTCCAAACACAATTAGAAATAAACATTTGCCACCAGTGCTCATTTTTCCATACAGACACAATTCACATTTTTTTCTTGGATGAGCCAAGTTTTAGGTTATTAACACTATGTTGGATAGGTTATTATATACAGACATTGTCAATGCCAGATAAACATTTTAGAAAGACTAATATTTTTGTTTAGATATAATCTCAGATACTTTCTTTATAACATTATTGAGAATTGCATAGATAGAAGTGCTTTTCTGTTTTAATATGGTTTCATTTTGAAAACAACAGTCTTTTTTTAAAAAAAGATTATTGTAAGATACAACATTGACTTACAATGTTGTGTTAGTTTCAGTTGTACAGCAAAGTGAATCTGCTGTACATATATCCACTGTTTTTTGCATTCTTTTCCCATATGGGCTAGTACAGGGTATTAAATATATCTCAATAAATATACCTCTAGCTCACATTGTGGGCTTCCCTTCGCAGGGAAGGGGAAACGATTTCCCTCTACAGAGCAGAGTTCCCTGTACTGTACAGTAGGTTCTTATTAGTTATCTATTTTATATGTAATAGCGTGTATATGTCATCCACAATCTTCTAATTTATATCTCCCGCTCTTTACCCCCTGGTAACCCTAAGTTTATTGGAAGTAACGGTCTTCAGAATAACATAGAGCAAACCCTTACTTTACCAGTGAGTACTCAACACTTAAAAAAGAGGAATACAATGGCAAATGTGAAAAGTGAATGAACGTCACTCAGTCGTGTCCAGTTCTTTGTGATTCCATGGACTGTAGCCTGCCAGGCTCCTCTGTCCATGGGATTCTCCAGACCAGAATACTGGAATGGTTAACCATTCCCTTCTCCAAGGTGTCTTCCCAACCCAGGGACAGAACCCAGGTCTCCTGCATTGCAGGAAGATCCTTTAGCGTCTGAGCCACCAGCAAAGCCCACAATGTGAGTTAGGTGGATATTTACTGGGCCTTGTCCCTGACTTTTGCATATCATTTTCTTTAACTAGCTCTTCTGTTTACTATGTTGTTTAATATGGATGTTTGACATGTTACTACAGAGTTCAGTTTTACAATTTCTATTTTGTCAGATGATTTTGTCAAAGAATACTATAATGATCTGCCATTTGAAATTTTTTTTTATGTTTTAGACATTATTTCTAGCAAAGGTGAGCTTTGGGGCATCTTAAATCACCCCAGATTATTAGAACAACAAAATAAAAACTACAACTTGAATTTTGAGAATCATCAGTAGTCTGATATTTTTCATTAGATTTTCATTCTGAAATGTATAGGATGATTTAAGAATCCATTAAGTTTTATTAATAAAGAATAAGTAACTGATCCCTAAAGACCATGAAACTGAAATTACCTTTTTGGGCATATCACTATGACATTCAAATGAATCATATATAATCTCACATTTTTGTTCACAAAAACTGGTAAATTGAATCCTCTAAATTTTATTTCTAACAGCATTAATTAAGCCAATAGACATAATATGTTTTAGAGCGCTTTAAAATATGTTTGGTTTATTTATCATCTAAGCCATTGCAAACTACATAGCGTACCTTTTCACTTGTTTTGCTTTGGTTCAACTATTAACAGTAGGTATTTCTGTCATTCTCACAAATAATAAGCGCAATTCTCAGTTTCAGATTGAACCAGATCAAGTGAGGCAGGGCAAACAGAACAATATGCTGGGAGTTAGGAGCTCTTGACTTAATAGCCATCTTACTTGCAATTTTTGCCAAGTCACTTCATTCTCCTTTCTTCATAAAGAACCAATTGCCTCCACAGTTACTTTTTGAAGATACCAAATTGAACAAATCCATTTCAATATTATAAAAATCTACACCCACACCAACCAAAGGGATCTTCAGCAATGAATTGGGAGGCCACACACATCTGCGCCTTCCTGCTCCATCTGTTCCCTCCCTGAGCCGTGTCAGGCTTTGCTGTCTCAGACAAAAACCCAGGACATGGCCCTGGAGCACTGTGGGGTGGCAACCCTACTGGAATTCAAGTCCAGTCACTTTTCTGCTCATACAGTGGGTAAATTTAGGAAGAAAGCAGGGAATAAAAATTTGTAGTTATAAAAGAAGTCTCTAAACATAGTTCATATAAAAGAATTTTAGTAATTGCAATTTTGACTTATGAAAGTGACTGCAGGTCAATCCTATTTCCAGTAACCTGAGTTTTTACCTACCTATGAAATATTTAGCTTCTAATGGTGAACTTGACTCAAAATTCTAACTGGCCGAGGCCTTCAGTTCCTATGGCCCTTCACCCTCATTTTACAAATGGAGGAAATATACCAAGGACATTTTAGAGGCAGTGTGGTTCAATAACTTCTTTCTCTCCTGGTATAAGATAACCATCTCTTTGGTCTCTGCTGTAGGGGCACCTTTGGAACTGTGTCGGCACTGGTCATCATTGGCTGGTGTAGTCTCTCAGCCTCCAAAATCTTCATGTCAGCTTTGGCCATGGAAGGACAGCAGCTTCTCATTGCCTATCCTTGTGCCTTACTTTATGGACTCTTTGCCCTCTTAACAGTTTTCTGAAGAGTGTTCAAGATGGCATTACAGGATTCTATTTGTTTGCTGGTGTTCAGGTTATCTTGGAAATGGTTTAGCATTCACATTTGGTCATATGATTTCTGTTTTTATCGCTGTTAAGAGAACAATAAGCAGAGAGACAAAACAGCACTTAAGGATGGGACTCTAATAGGCTGTTTGGTTTGAATGATGATTTGCTTTTTGGTTGATGCATTAAAACAATTTAAAATACTTTAAAATAAAAGGATATATAGTTGTTGTACTGATGGACTCTATTTTTCTTAATGGATGCATTTCTGAGAAATTGTAAGTAAGTAAAATCATATGCTGACTGGGTAGAGGAAATCTACACTGAGCCTTTTGAGAAAACTTCATGACATTTCAAGCTGTGTACAACTGATTAAAGTCACACTGTGCAGGACCTTTGGAGAATTGCAGGGGAGGATTATTTAAAGTTTTATTCACCTGAGAAATGAATCTCCTGTCTCTGTTCATTTATTTCCCCAACTGTTGTTTTGTTCCATTTGAACAACGCATTCATTCACCAGTTTGAAGCCCTCATTTCCTTCTTAGCTTAGATACCATGGTTCATTACTATAATTTCTTCCTTGAACATGTATGTCCTCAGTAAGCTTGCCATTTGCTCCCTGAATAGATGAATATGAATGAAAGAAATCCTACTTGTTTCTCCTTTATTATAGTACTACATCTTAAGTGGCTGCTTTGTACTACCTTTCAAATCCTACTGTATTACCCTACTAAATTCACTTTTTCACTTTCTGAGATAATTGTTTCAAACAATTTCTCCACTAGGTGCCTCAGTGGTAAAGAATCTGCCTGCAGTGCAGGAGATGTAGGTTCAGTCCTTGGGTTGGGAAGATCCCCTGGAGAAGCAAGTAGCAACCCACTTCAATAGTCTTGCTTTGGAAATCCCATGAGAAGCGCCTGTCAGGCTATAGCCCATGGGATTGAAGGAGTCAGACACAACTTAGCGACTAAACAGTAGCAACAACAATTTCTTCACTATTCAGATCTCTAATACTCTTTTCTGTTAGTTGATGACTTTTCTTATTTTATTGAAAAAAGAAACATCTAGAAAAAAATTACATCTTCCTGTCATCAGATCTATCAACCTACATGCATCTTTATAGATATATGTATATATCTATGCATTTGTGTGTATACATATGTGTATATTTATGTAAGCACATTTCCCCTTTAAAAGCCAGAGAACTGGGCCATCATTGGAGAGTGATGTTGAATTAAAGAATTTTTATTTTAAGGTAAGAGACATTGAAAGATGCTTTTGTGCTAATATGAATGATAGGTCAAGAGGAAAACACTGATTGTGCAGGTAGAGGGGCTGGGTGTGGAGGGGAAAGGAGACAGTGACAAGGGGGAGCGTGTGATGCGTGGATGTGTGAAAGACCCGTGCATATGGCAGGGCACATACATAATTACCAAACATCTGCTCCTGTGATTGTCCTGTGAATTACCCCTCTCCCCTTTGAAGCTCCAGACCCCTATCCCATTCCTTAGCTCAGGATGGCACGTAAGCCTCAGTTGCTCAACTTGCTTTTGAGTCTTGTATCTTTGGGGCTTCTATATGAATGAAATTAAATTTGTTTTCTCCTGTTAATCTATCTTATGTTAACTTAATTATTTGGCCAGCCAAAGAACCTAGAAGGGAAGAAAGAAAAACTTTTCCTCCTCTACAGTGGGTGTTGATCATTGCAGTAAAGGAGAAAAAAATGGTTGCAGCCTGAATAGAAATTGCATTGGGAGTGGGGAAAAAATAGACAATAAAAAAGTAAGCAATGAATAAACAAGATAATTATAGAATTATGAGAAGGATACTAAGGAGGAACATGTAGAGGAGAAGGCAGTGCTGTGGTGTTAAACTTCTGTACTTTATAACTAATAAATGAATCTGTTAACGAATCATGGTGTTTCCTTAAGTTCTTGCTTTTTCTACTTGGACTAAATTGGTCTTACTCACTGTTTGTTTAAGGGAGATGAAGCAAAAATGCTGTTTATGATAATAATTTTTCTATGATATTATCCTACCAATTTCTTAGAGGTATATTTATATTACAGATTTTAATTTTTTACCTTTTAGGAAGTATTTTAATTTTTAAAAAACTATAGGTAAAAGTTGCTCTAAATTTAGGATTTAGGTTCACATGGTTTTTCTGTGCATAAAAAAAGTTATACCCAAAAAAGGTTTGATTCTTTTACTATGAAAAATGATAACATCTGTATAAAAAAACACCATAAACAAAACACTAAATATTTTGTAACAGCAAGGAATAAGAATAAATTCATTTAATAGTTCCTAACAGCAGAATTTTAAAATACCTAAGAATTAATGTAAAAATAAATATAAATGGTGTCTATGAAAATAATTATAAAATATTAGAGGCATTTTTTTTAAAAGATCAGATATGTTGACAGATATCCTATATCCCAGGATGAGAAAATTAAACTTTGTAAAATAATGTCCTCCAAATAAATGTATAGGCTTAACATAATTCCAATTTAAAAAATTCAAGGAGTATTTTTCTTGGAAACTAGCAATGACTTTAATGTTAATCTGAAAAACAAATGTGTAACTGTGAAAAATTGAAACAATAAAAAATATGTTACAATAGGCAATAAGTTAAATCAGGTTTTGTTCATCTCTATGGTTGAATGCTAGGCAACTCCATGAAACTATTTTGGAAAAAATGATACATGAGAAAACACATGTACAAAATTTCCATAGTTTTGTTATTTACTGAAGACTTACTATGGGTTGACCTAGAAGCTTTACATTATTAACTCCCTTAATGCTCACCATAACTCCATGAAGTTTTCTTAATATCACCTCTGTTTTACAGATGAGGCTACTAGTTACAGATTGGCCAAATAACTTGCCCAAGATTACTCAGTTGATAACCAGGATTTGAATCAGAACTGAATTCCAGTGTCCATAACCACAACATAACCCTCCTGTTACTGAGCAAAAACTGCTTTGCATTTTCCAATGAGCATCAACATGTCTAATACTTCTACTCAGATCATCCTTTTCCCTTGACCTTAGCCACTACTAGAAAGAGTCAAAGACCTTACCTGCGAGGGAATAATAATAAAATAATAAGATAAAAGAAGAATCCAGAGTGTCTAACAGGAATAAAGTGACACCTTCATGACTCCTGGGTTCATTTCTGAACTCTAGTTGAAATAAGCTATGCAGAGTCAGACCTAGTTGGCATTTGAATTAAAAAATCTCATGAGGTATATAAGGCTTTCCTCTCATTCCAAGTAGGGTTTGCATTATATGGATTTGTATGGATTGGAGATATTTTCCCTTGTTAATAGTGCTGTTTATGGTCAGTAGGATGCGTTTGAGAACAAATGATAAAGTGAAAGACACTTAGGGTACGCAACTAGAAATACATGGTTTTGGTTGAATAAATAAGTATTAGTCGCTCAGTCATGTCCAACTCTGCGATCCCATGGACTGCAGCCCCTCCAGGCTCCTCTGTCTATGGAATTCTCCAGGTAAAAATACTGGAGTGGGTTGCCCTTCCCTTCTCCAGGGGATCTTCCCCACCCAGAGATCAAACCTGGGTCTCCTATATTGCAGGCAGATTCTTTACCATCTGAGCTACAGGGAAGAACCCACTTTATTTTGGTGTAATAAACCCTAAAAAACTTTTTCCCTTTTGCTCAAATGCTTTCAATTTATTTTATCTGAGAATGTAACATTTTCCACTTTTCTGTTTTTACTCTTGAATGAAAGTTGCAGGTTATGTGTAAAAGTTAAATGACACATTTAGAGTCAAGAGATGGCCTTCATTTCTACAGGAATGAATGGGGACATGTGCTGAAAATAAAAGTCCTGAATTACTGAGACTCAAGTGCCCCAGTTCACAGTGGTTTAACTAGGGCAGTGGCCTTTGCAACATTTGATGACAGATGCCTTTCTTCTTTGCTCTGGCTCCCAGTGAAGAATGTTAAATGTAAAATCACACTGACAATCTCCTGCTCCGCTTTCTCTTAGAGCACCGTAGGTTCTGTTCTATTTTTCAGCAACCCAATGAAGGATCTATCTTTTCAAATCACTTTTCACTTATGAGTACAAGTCTGGAGCAATTTTAAATGAGTGTTCTGGCAAGGAGAACAAGCAATTCTTGGACATCTGTAGGAAGTTCGAGAGTTCAACTCTGACACCATATACCCAGCGGCAGCATCAGATGCCACAGGTCTTAGCCTAATCCTTCTCCTACTTCAACCCCAAGCCCATATTTTTGGGCTGTACTTCTGACTGACTGGCTATGAATCAGGGGTTCCCCCTCTTAGGGTTAATTTACTAGAGCATTTCACAGAATTCACTTACTAGATTACTGGTTTATTATGAAAGGATATAATATAGGATACAGATAAAAATCCACATGAATGCGATGTGTAGGGCAATGCATGGTGAAGGGAGCCTCCATACTCTCTCAAAGGGTGCCACTCTCTCCAAATCTCCACGTGTTTACCAACCAGAAACTCTCTGAACGCAATCTTTTTGAGTGTTTTGCTGTTGTAGTTGTTCAGTTACTCAGTCATGTCTGACTCTTTGCGACCCATGTACTCTGGCCCTCCAGGCTCCTCTGTCCATGAGATTTCCCATTCAAGAATACTAGAATACTAGAGTGGGTTGCCATTTCCTTCTCCAAAAGATCTTCCTGACTCAGGGATTGAACCCACGCCTGCTTTAGCAGGCAGATTCTTTACCACTGAGTCACTAGGGAAGTCCCATTTTGGGTGTTCATAAAGGCTTTATTTATATGAAAAGAAATAGAGGAAAACAATAGAATGGGAAAGACTGGAAATTTTCTTCAAGAAAATTAGAGATACCAAGGAACATTTCATGCAAAGATGGGCTCAATAAACAATAGAAGTGGTATGGACCTAACAAAAGATACTAAGAAGAGGCGGCAAGAATATGCAGAAGGGCTATACAAAACAGATCTTCATGACCCAGATAATCACAATAGTATGATCACTAACTTAGAGCCAGACATCCTGGAATGCAAACTCAAATGTGTCTTAGGAAGCATCACTATGAACAAAGCTAGTGGAGGTGATGGAATTCCAGTTGAGCTACTACAAATCCTAAAAGATGCTGCTGAGAAAGTGCTGCACTCAATATGCCAGCAATTTTGGAAAACTCAACAGTGGCCAGAGGACCAGAAAAGGTCACTTTTCATTCCAATTCCAAAGAAAGGCAATGCCAAAGAAAGCTCAAACTACCATACAATTGCACTCATCTCCCATGCTAGCAAAGTAATGCTTAAAATTCTCCAAGCCAGGCTTCAACAGTATGCGAATCGAACCTCCAGATTTTCAAGCTGAACTTAGAAAAGGCAAAGGAACCAAAGATCAAATTGCCAACATCCATTGGACCATCAAAAAAGCAAGAGAGTTCCAGAAAAACATCTACTTCAGCTTTATTGACTATGCCAAAGCCTTTTACTATGTGGATCACCATAAACTGTGGAGAATTCTGAAAGAGATGGAAATACCAGACCACCTGACCTGCCTCCTGAGAAACCTGTATGCAGGTCAAGAAGCAACAGTTAGAATTGGACATGGAACAACAGACTGGTTCCAAATCTGGAAAGGAGTATGTCAAGGCTGTATATTGTCACCCGGCTTATTTAACTTCTATGCAGAGTACATCATGAGAAATGCTGGACTGGATGAAGCACAAGCTCAAATCAAGATTCTGGGAGAAATATAAATAAGCTCAGATATACAGATGACACCACTCTTATGGTGGAAAGTGAAGAACTAAAGAGCCTCTTGATGAAAGTGAAAGAGGAGAGTTAAAAAGTTGGCTTAAAACTCAACATTCAGAAAATTAACATCACAGCATCCAGTCCCATCACTTCATGTGAAATAGATTGGGAAACAATGGAAACAGTGACAGACTTTATTTTGAGGGGCTCCAAAGTCACTGCAGATGTTGATTGCAGCCATGCAATTAAAAAATGCTTATTCCTTGGAAGGAAAGTTATGACCAATCTAGACAGCATATTAAAAGCCAGAGACATAGCTTTGCCAACAAAGGTCCATCTAATCAAAGCTTTGGTTTTTCCAGTGGTCATGTATGGATATGAGAGTTGGACTGTGAAGAAGGCTGAGCACCGAAGAATTGGTGCTTTCGAACTGTGGTGTTGGAGAAGACTCTTGAGAGTCCCTTGGACTGCAAGGAGATCCAACCAGTTCCTCCTAAAGGAAATCTGTCCTGAATATTCATTGGAAGGACTGATGCTGAAGCTGAAACTCCAATACTTTGGCCACCTGATGGGAAGAACTGACTCATTTGAAAAAACTCTGATGCTGGGAATGATTGAAGGCGGGAGGAGAAGGGGACAACAGAAGATGAGATGGTTGGATGGCATCAGGGACTCAATGGACATGAGTTTGAATAAACTATGGGAGTTGGTGATGGACAGGAAGCCTAGTGTGCTGCAGTCTATGGGTCACAAAGAGTCAGACATGACTGAACTGAACTGAACTGAAAGGCTTTATTGCATAGTCATGGTTGATTAAATCATTTGCCATTGTAGATTGATTTAACTTCCAGCCCCTCTCCCCTCCCCAGAAGTGGGAGGGTAGGACTGAAAGCTTCAATTTTCTAATTGTATGGTTGGTTCTCCTGACAACCAGCTTGAGTGAGATCCAAAAGTCACCTCATTAGCAAAGGAAGAGACACCCTTGTTGCACTTATCATTTCCAAGGTGTTTTTTAAAAAATTATAATTATTTTATTGCATACATATATTCCAAAGATATATATATATAATTATTATAGATTTTTTAAGTTTAAAAAGCCAGCTAGGTTGTGTGTATATTCAGTTTACTCAAGACAGCTGTTCTCTTGCTCTCTGTACATCTCCTGCTCAACCAATGTCTGTTTCACCTACACTCTACTCAGATGACTGACCTTCCTACATACTGTCCTTCATCCCAGCTAGTGATTGTTCTTAATAAAGGTGATGAGGGGTGTGCCCCTCTGCTAGTCTCTCTGATAATCAATGAGCTAATTTCATGTCAATTCCCCCTATAACTAGCAATTTCCTCTTCCCCCAGAGCAGACTTGCTGCCATGTCCTGCCTGTCATCACCTTACACTGTAGAGTATCACTCCAGGGCCTTGTTCCAGATGTGTGAGCTCCCCTGATTCAATAAACCATTAATGTCTCTGTTGCTTACTTTGGCCTCTTTCCTCAGTCCTGAAGCTGGGCAGGCACAAGGCTTGTAAGTCTGTGGGGTGCAGCCCATAGAGAATCCATGATTATGGTAACCAAATACATATTTTCAGAAAGGAAATCTTAGATTCTAGTCCTGCCTCTGCATATAAACAGCTTGGTGACTTTGAGACCATGATGTACCTTTCTGAATCTCATTTTCTTCACAAATGATACAGAGTTTGCAAAGTCCTTCCAAACTTGCTAGGTGCTTTGGGAGTTCACTTTGCTAAAGGCTCAGACAGTAAGGAGTCTGTCCCCAATGCAGGAGACTCAGGTTTGATCCCTAGGTTGGGAGGATCCCCTTGAGAAAGGGATGGCAACCTACTCCAGTATTCTTGAATGGAGAATTCCGTGGACAGAGGAGTCTATTGGGCTACAGTCGATGGGGTCACAAAGAGTCAGACACGACTGAGCTACTAACACTTTCACTTTCTATGAGGACAAACTAGGATGCTGCACATAATTTACCTAGACCAGTGCCTGGAATATAGTAGTTACTCAATAAGTGAAAATTTACCCATAGAACCTCTGGGCTAAAATTATAATAAATACTGTTTGATACTCCATATATCTTGAATGAAATTGTTAAGTAAAGGATGATGACTTTAATTGGTATACATAAATATAGTGGAAAACATTTTTTTTTTTTGGCATAGTAGTGCCATTCGTGAGAAGACCATGTCAAAGACAGCTAAACATTTTTGTATTATTAGAAATATTAACACAATTTTGTGAACTTGAAGAAGGGTCTTTGCTGAAGTTTTATTATTAATATTTGGCTACTGAGCATCTGAACCTCCTTCTAATGTTAAGTGTATTCTCCATCTCCCAAAATAGAAAAAAAGTAGATGGGTATATCCTCTCATTGATTCACTTCCCTGGTGGCTCAGAGGTTAAAGTGTCTGCCTGGAATGCAGGAGACCAGAGTTCGATCCTGGGTTGGGAAGATCCCCTGGAGAAGGAAATGGCAACCCACTACAGTACTCTTGCCTGGAGAATCCCATGGAGGGAGGAGCCGGGTAGGCTATAGTCCATGGGGTCGCAAAGAGTTGGACACGACTGAGCGACTTCACTCCCTTTCACTTTCTCATTGATTCATGTGAGTTAGTAGCATGTGAACAAAGGTCAGCCTATTATTTAATAGATCCTCTTGTTTAGTACTTGGAATCCTGATCAAGTGATGCAGGAACAGAGGGACACTTAGAAGTACTCATGGAAACAGAGGCAGGACATATATAGCTAGGGTTACATATAGACTAGACTTTCTTTCTGACAAGACCTGGGCCATGTTCTCTGCCTGGTCTCTTTTGAATTATGTCCTTTTCACAAGCTTGGTCCTATTGCCCTAAAATTGATTCTCTGATCTATCCTATGCATGCTCAGTTGCTTAATCGTGTCAGACTCTTTATGACCCCATGGACTGTATCCCTTCAGGCTCCTCTGTCTATGGAATTCTCCAAGCAAGAATAGTGGAGTGGGTTGCCATTTCCTCCCCCGGGGAATCTTCCCAACCCAGGGATTGAATCTGCGTCTCCTAAGGCTCCTACACTGCAGGCCAATTCTTTACCGCTAAGCCACTCACCAGAGTAGCCCTGATCTATCCTCTATCTTTCTTTAAAATCCTACTCTCTTTTTTCCATTTTTAAAAAATTTATTTTGGCTGAGCCAGTTCTTAGTTGTGGCATGTGGGATCTTTAAAGTTGCAATACGTGAGATCTAGTTCCCAGATCAAGGATTGGACTTGGGTTCCCTGCATTCAGAACGAAGGAGTCTTAGCCACTGGACCCCCAGGGAAGTGCCCCCATTTCCTTTTATATTAACCAAAATCGTTTCCTATTGTTTGCCATCGAGAACTCCTAGGAATTAGTTAACTAGTGAATATTTCTTTTCAGTATCACCTAACCATTGGAATATAAATTTCGTTATCATAACATGGAGGGCTCAAATAAATGTACTCTCTGCATTGTCCAAAAAGACAACTCTAGCTAACTCTCACATGCAGAGCAATTAGCACCTAAACTGTCACTGTGCAGGACGCATCATGCAAAGTGACACCAAGAAAACGTCACTTGAAACTTACTGTAATCTGAGGAGAGGAGTTTGGTAACTAAAGTATAATTCCCAGACCCTGGTATACATTAAGAACATGGGCTTTATCTGCCCCACCACTAAACTTTCTGAGACCATAGTTGACGGTGTAGAATGTGGTACAGAGGGAGGAGCCATGCTAGAATGGCTAAAAGCAGCAAGTGAGAAGGAACACATTAAATGTGGAACGCAGGCAGGGGCAGAAGGAGTGAGAAAAGACACCAGCCAAATGTCCTCCCACTGACCCAGTCAAAAGTGCATGCCTCCTCAGCTGCCTTCCGAAAAAGCTGCCGTGAGACCACCACCTGAGTAGGCGCTGCAATCTGTCTTGCCTTTTAAAAGGAATTCATCTTTGCTTCATAAAAAGTGTGGGCCTTGTAGATAAACAACCATTCTGAACTTCCCTCTGAGGGATCATTTATTGACCAGGTAGGGGTGAGAGAAGCCAGTACAAGTACAAGCAAGATTTGTCTGGTGTCAAAAGTGTATTAGAGGAACTTTTATAGAATTCTTTCAAATTCCTCGAAGTTGCTCAGAATAGGATTGTTTGAAGGGGCCCTAAAATGGTATTTAGTGTTTCTGTGTTTATGTTCTTCATTTGCTTACAGTAATTGCTGAAGCAAGCCCCCAAAATATAGAGAATATGCAAGGACATTTTTATTCCTAGTATAATTTTTGTAAACATTGACTACCAAAGCATTCATTTTATATCTTTTTGGACATGACCCTTTTGAGTTTGTGTTTTTGCAAGGAGTCATTGAGCCTAGTTTCAAATTTTATGTACTTATAACCTGTACCCTACTTATCTGCCCTGAGTCGTAAGTACTATTAAGAAACAATGCTTAATTAAAACAATAAATTAGAAGTATAAATAACTTCTCTCTGATGGATGATATGCGTTGATAATTGATCTCATTAGATAGACCATTTCCAGAAATATTTCCCAAAAGATAAATTCCCTTCAGCATGAACTCCATTCAATAAACCTTTCCTCCTTTATAAACTTTGATGAAACAGATTCTGAAGTAGCCATTAAAATTATTTAAATATTATATTTTCATATTATTTACAAATAATGAGAAAAAGTCTATTTACTAATCTTTGCTCTCATAGTTTAATCTTGAGAAGATGCTTTTTAACTTGAGCAAAATGAGCTAATCCAGAATGTTTTTAAGGATATCATCAGCTTCGTGGCACTTCAGAACCAGTAGCCATTTAGCTGTGACAGGTTTCTCTCCTACATGAGCCACAGCTCCAAGGCCAGGTCATCATACCCTGGGTGTGCAACCAGTAGATAGGGTCAATGAAACTTTTTTTAAAGACTCTTCCATTTTTGATTTCTACATTTTTTTTTTTCCTTCCATGGGTAGAAAGACTCCCTGGTGGCTCAGATGGTAAAGAATCTGCCTACAATGCAGGAGACCTGGGTTCAATCTCCAGTTTGGGAAGATCCCCTGGAGGAGAGCATGGCAACCCACTCCAGTATTCTTGGCTGGAGAATCCCCATGGACAGAGGAGTCTGTTGGGCTATAGTACATGGTGTCGAAAAAAGTTGGACATGACTGATTGACTAAGCACAGCACAGTGTATGTATACAGTAGGCATAAAGGAAGTCTCTAAAGAGCTAATATGTGTTGGGTATCTATTATGTTTCATTGTTTTATGTAGAAACTCTCATTTTAGTGTCATAGAAAACAATGAGACATTCATTGTTGTTCAGAGACATTATGGTATTGTACAAAATATAAACTAAGATAATACGATGCCTGTTTCATATGCTCCCATAGCATCATGTGCAGATATCAGAAATGTCTATATATTTGTCTATACCTTCAGTGGAGTTAAGTGTCCTGAGGATACTGATTATATTACTGATACTGAATGCTAGGACTGCCATCACAAAGTACCACAGACTGAATGTCGTCAACAACAGAAATTTATTTTCTCACAGTTCTGAAGGCTACAAGTCCAAAGTCAAAGTGTCTGTTAGTGTCTGAGACCTCTCTTGTTAGACTGTCTGTAGCTACCTTTTATCTGTGTCCTCTGATGTTCTTTCATTGGCCTGTGACTTCTATGTCTTAATTTCCTCTTCTTAAAAGAACACCAGTAATATTGGATTAGGCTCACCCGTAAGTCCTTATTTTACTTTAATTACTTCTTTAAAGATCCTATCCACAAATACATTCATATTCTGAAGCACTGGGGCTTAGGACTTCAGTGTATAAATTGGAAGGGAGTTTTGGAGAGCACAATTCAGTTCATAACACTCTCATGTCTAATCATTTTTATGTCCTCACCACAGAGTTAGATGTTTGTTTCTATCATATTATCCATCTTTCCAAGTAATTTTCTAACCTCTTCCTCAATTTTCTAAGAACAGCTCTTCTCTATACCCTTATGACACAGCTCGCATCTGCCCACCAACCCTTTGTGTAAATGTGCCCGGAAGTATGGCTACTGTCAACAGTTCCTTCCCCCTCTGTGCCATGTTTATTCGCCTTCTTGAATCTGGGATGCTTATGACTCATCTGGCCAATATAACATGGTGTATATATATGATGTTGCTCCAGTTCTGAGCCCAGCCTTTAGGAGGACTGGCTACTTCAGCTCCCTGGCTCTTGAGGTCTTAAGCCATTGTGTACGAAGTCCAGGCTCCTTTGTTGCAACAAGACAGTCCCTGTAGGAACACTGAGGAGCTAGGAATGTTGGTGAGGAAGGCAACTTGGGCAGAGAGCTTCTACCTTGAGAATATGTTGACAGGAATTCTAACTAGAAGTACTATCATTTATAATCACTCTATGCTCCTTTGACTTCAGTGTCCCCATTTATGACCTTGTGGTGCATAGATTGCCATAACCTTAGAGAATTCCTTTGAACTAGCCTAGGGCATAGAGTAGGCGTGAGAGCAGTCTTCTCTTTCATCCTTACCCTTATGTAGCTCTGTCCAAAGGGAAATCTAGGCCACTAAACTATTTAATAAAATTAATATATTTTTAGGCCAAACTCTTGTACTTTTGACATGAAACCAGTTTCACATAATTTGAAATCTATTCACTGGAGCAACCATCCACAGATTGGTTCTCAAATATTCTTAAACCTAAAATGCCTGTTAAGGTACAATTGGTGCTGTCAACATTCCTTACACAGTTTTAATGAGAAAAAAAATTAAAAGCACACTTCTTTGGACGGTCAGTCATTAATCACTGCAATGATAGCTGGGAAGTAAATTAACTGATACAATAACCTCTTCCCCTTCAGAAGCTAAGTAATCATAAAGGTGCCATGGGAAAATTGGTTACATCCGAACACATTTTCTAAGGAGTGATGATAACTAAAAATGGTAAAAATCAAAAAATTTTTTTAAGTTAAAAAAAGAAACATTCTGAGAACCTCAAACTTGGAAGCAGTGCTGCAATTCTCAATTTTCCCTCACGGTTGCTGCCTGTGTGCTTCCCAAGCCATGGCTGCACTCTCTTTCCCTCTCCTCTGGGGAGCCCCTTTGGGTCCGCTGAGGACTTGGAGTCCTTACTGTGTCCTTTGCACCCTGCGGATGATGTGCCCTGCCCTCCATCCTGAGATCTTTGATAATCGCAGCAACATTTATTTCTCCCTTATTTCCATCGTGCCACCACAGCCACACTCTGGATGTTGCTGTTTTCTAGAATCCATCTCAAGAAAAAATATTTCATTAGGATTCTCAGTTCCTCAATTCTTTCTTTCTCCCCAACCCATCCCCAGTATTGTTTTTCCATACCCAAGACATTTAATCAATAACAATAACCTCAGATATACAGATGACAACACCTTATGGCAGAAAGCGAAGAAGAACTAAGGCGCCTCTTGAAGAAAGTGAAAAGGAGAGTGGAAAAGTTGGCTTAAAACTCAACATTCAGAAAACTTAAAATCATGGCATACAGTCCCATCATCTTATGGCAAATAGAAGGGGAAACAATGGAAACAGTGACAGACTTTATTTTGGGGGCTCCAAAATCACTGCAGATGGTGACTGCAGCCATGAAATTAAAAGACGCTTGCTCCTCGGAAGGAAAGTTATGACCAACCTATACAGCATGTTAAAAACAGAGACATTACTTTGTCAACAAAAGTCTGTCTAGTCAAAGTTTTTGTTTTTCCAGTGGTCATGTGTGGATGTGAGAGTAAGACTATAAAGAAAGCTGAGCACCAAAGAATTGATGCTTTTGAACTGTGGTATTGGAGAAGACTCTTGAGAGTCCCTTGGATTGCAAGGAAATCCAACCAGTCAAACCTAAAGGAAATCTGTTCTGAATATTCATTGGAAGGACTGATGCTGAAGCTGAAACGGCAATACTTCGGCCACCTAATGTGAAGAACTGACTCCTTGGAAAAAACCCTGAGGCTGGGAAAGATCAAAGGCTGGAGGAGAAGGGGACGACAGAGGATGAGATGGTTGGATGACATCACCGACTCAATGGAAATGAGTTTGAGCAAGCTCTGGAAGTTGGTGATGGACAGGGAAGCTTGGTGTGCTGTAGTCCATGGGATCACAAAGAGTTGGACATGACTGAGCGACTGAATTGAACTAAAGACGTTTAATTTTTGTTTCTATCCAGGCCAGATATCATGGAATCTCACTTTCCCAACGCCCTAAGGATTTTGCCCTTCTCCTAACTTGTTTTGCCAAATTGCATATAATCTTACTTTAATACAAACTCCTGGTGACCTAATTTCCTGCTTGGTCTAATGGGAATTCCTGGAAAACTGAAGAATCACACAACTATATTGATTATGACTTCAGTTTATAAACTAAAATATCAAATGGGTTCACAAAACAACTCAATTTTTATAAAAGTAAAACATGTTTGTTATAGAACTCATGAAAACAAACAAAAAATAACAAAATATGGGGAGAACAGACACCTATAATATTGCACAGAAAAATTGTCCAATTGCAATTGCACACCAAATTGCAGATGACAATTTGGTGTTTTTCCTTCTGATCACATTTCTATATAAATAACACACAAAGTACCTCTTAACTTACAGAATGCCCCTTACACTATTACGAAATTAATCTATGCCATGTCTAATTTTTATTGACTTCATAACAGTTCCCCTTTTAGGAGATTATACCTTTTTAAACTTTCCTTTATTGCTGGATATTTAGGTTGTTATTGACCAGCAACTCAAACTTTTTTTCCTCTAGAATGCATTTCTAAACGTAGGACCTGGAAGCTAAAGAAAATCATTGTTGAAGTTCCGCAAGTACTTTTGAATTGCCTTTGAGAAAATTAAGAAAGAAATCTATTAACAGCAGAAGTTAAGACCAACTACTTGGCACCTTGAATAGCTTATCTAAAGGTAGTACTCATTGCATTAACAAGCCTTTGCAAATATAAGTGGCCAAAATTTTTGTGTGTCTATTTCATATCTTGGATTATTAATAAGATTAAATGTTTCACTTTATATATTTCTTCATATCTATTATTTTATGAATTTCTTATTCATGTTTTATTCATTTTATTAATTTATTGCTTTTTTTTTTTTTTCCTGGCTGTTCATCGTGTGGTGATCTTAAGTCTCCTTTCCTGACCAGGTATTGAACTTATGCCTCCTGCATTGGAATCAGGGACTCAACCACCAAACCACCAGGGAAGTCCTTTATTCACATTTTAAAAGTGACCACTTGAACTATTCCTGGCCATCTCAATCTCCCCATTCCTCTTGTACTGTGGTGAGCTTAGTTGCTCAGTTGTGTCCGACTCTTTCTAACCCCACAGACTATAGCCCACCAGGCTCCTCTGTCCATGGGGATTCTTCAGGCAAGAATACTGGAGTGGGTTGCCATGCCATTCCTCTTAGTCACTGTCAATTCTCAGTGTCCTCCAGTGGTCATCCATTCTAATTTTGCTTCCTATACTTTAAATTATCTATCTGACATCAACAGAGTCTATCTAGCAATAATATTCCTTCATTGAAACATTTTGTATTATGTATTGTGTTTGTTTATTGACAATTCAGAATCATTTTTTTCTTTGTGTGCTATTTTGTATCATGTGGGCTTAAAATGTGAGAATTATATTTACCAAAATCCCAAGTAAGATTCTAATAAGTACTTCAGGCAAGGGGTAGCCGGCCAAAAAGAAGCAGAAACCATTATTCCTCCTTAAGCAGAGGTGGGCAAACAAGGGCTTTGGCAGAAGGCAAATATGAATTTTTTCACCTTTCTGATTTGATGCTATGGGCAGTTGATTAGCATTGACATTTCCCACAACTCCCAAATAAACTAAACTCTTGAATGCTAATGGCTTCCCTCAGAGGAGTCCAGCTCCATGTCAGAATCCCACCTAACTTTTCAGGCTAGACCACAGGTAACTACAAGGCTTTGCCCCGAGGGGCTCCTAAGAGGAGGCACTCCTTACCAGACTTCGTGCACAGCCAGGGCCTTCAAGCTCTCTGGAGGAAGTCCTAGGAGCCAGGCTCCTCTGGTTCAGCCATTTTCTTCTACCTATGAGATCACCTCATCAAGGGCACTTCCAGCACCTCCTGCTCTTTATTAAAGAGCCTTGCCTGAGGCACTTCTCTACTTGACATTGGAGTCCCTCCTGCCACTTCAGGGCTTCCCAGGCGGCTCTAGTGGTAAAGAACCTACCTGCCAACGTAAGAGACATAAGAGACTGGGGTTCAGTCTCTCCGTTGGGAAGATGCCCATGGAGGGCACTGCAACACACTCCAGTATTCTTGCCTGGAGAATTCTACGGACAGAGGAGCCTGGTGGGTTACAGACCACAGGGTCGCAAAGAGTGGAACACGACTGAAGCAACTTAGCAGGCACGCACTGCCAGCTCATGGATACATGAGGAAGGAGGAGACCCCAACGTCCCTGATAAGGTTATCTCTGATATATAGATGAGCCTGGCTGGATCAGAGGAGCCTGGCTCCTAGGACTGTTACTCTCTCCAGAGAGCCTGAAGGCCCTGGCTGTGCACCAACTCTGGTAAGGTGTGCTTCCTCTTAGGAGGCCCACTGGGCAAAGCCTTGTAGTTGCCCGTGGTCTCTCTCTGAGAGAGAGTTGCTGGAGTCATGCCTTTGCAAGGCTAAATCCTTTATAATGGGGCAGTCTTCTGGCTCTTTGTCTTCTTCTTGGCCAGTCTCATTGCTTTGATTCCCCTGGCTAATTTGTCACAGGATGCTCCCCTAGGTGCACATGTATCCCTCAGTCAAGACGGATTTTGTTGCAGAGAGTGCGGGGGGTGGGGGGGTGGTTAGCAAGAGTTATGGCCTGGCTTTCCCTGCCTTTTTTACCCTCAGAGACTTGCACATGTGTATCGTCTCGCTTGCCCCAAGGATGGGAAATATATGGCCTCTTTACCTCCTAACATAGTTTAAACCCTGTTTGTTCCTGACATAAAGTACCCAATGTCCAGTTACCCATCCCATTCCTGTTATTGTTCCTTATATGGAAGTGCAGATCTTGAAGTGTAGACCCAAATCTGATCATAAACATGTAGCCCATGGCCCATTTGTCCCTTGCCTCAAGAAATGTAAACTTGGGCTTGGGAGTGAGCCTCCATTCTGGGACCCATCTTTTTCTCAACCCAGGAAGTGTGAACAGGGGGGCAGTTGTAAATATCTAACCTCAAACCCATCTATCTCCTGCCTCATTCAGACTCATTAGTAACCAAAGAAATTAAATTCATCGAATTAATACAGCAATACTGTCCTATGTCTACCCCTAAAATTAGCAAAGATACAAATGAATACTAATAATTGTGAGGGTGTAGGGAGGGGGTATTGTAAATTATTGGAAATGTCTCTAAAAATTAATTTAATACTATGTGTCAAGAGATTTAAAATGCTCATATGTTTTGACCCATTCATTCCACTCTTGTGTATCATAAATGCAGCCAATGTCTAGCATTACCAACCAGGAGATAAAATGGCAACAACTTACATTGCTGTGAAGTGTAACACTTCACATGTTATGAGATAACACTTGCTAAACATGAGATAAACATGAGATAACACTTGAAAAATGCCTGTAACACTGCCAGGACATAGAGGAGTTCAGTAAATGTTAGGAATCATTCTTCTTTTGCATCTTGACTTAAAATGTGCGCAGGCAATAAATAAATGAGTGAGAAAACCACAGTATGTAATGCTTGCCCACTATGTGCCAGACCCTATGCTAACTGCTGAATACATAACTGTGACTATTATAGGATTTTCTCTTACTCTTATGATATAGTGTAAGAGACTATGATATAGTCTATAGCTGTTGCAGGAAGGTTTGTCATTTCCTCCTCCAGTGGACACATTTTGTCAGAACTCTTCACCGTGACCCGTCTGTCTTGGGTGGCCATGCAGGGCATGGCTCATAGCTTCACTGAGTTACACAAACCCCTCACCATGACAAGACTGTGATCCATGAAGAGGAGTGGTGAAGAGAGACTCTAAATAAATAAACACTATAAAATCTACATATACATGTTTACATGTGTATATAAACATGTACATTCAAACACACTGAAGTAAATGAACATGTAACTGTGAGAGGAAGAGAGAAGAGATTAATATTGGAGAGGTGGGAGCAAGGCAGCACTCTCTGGCTGAGTAAGTTTTAACTGAGGACCTTGTAAGGGACCTTGTGTCCACCTTCCATTCATTTGTTAAAGCTCTAACCTCTCATGTGACTGTCTTTTGAGACAGGGTCTTTAAAGAAGCGATTGAAGTTAAACAAGGTCTTAAAGGTAGGGCCCAGAAAGCAAACCTACTGGTAACTGATCTTAGACTTCTAGCCTCCAGAACTGTGAGTAGATAAATGTCTATTGTTCAAGTCTTCTGCTGCTGCTGCTGCTAAGTCACTTCAGTTGTGTCTGACTCTCTGTGACCCCATAGACGGCAGCCCACCAATCTCCCCCGTCCCTGGGATTCTCCAGGCAAGAATACTGGAGTGGGTTGCCATTTCCTTCTCCAATGCATGAAAGTGAAAAGTGAAAGTGAAGTCACTCAGTCGTGTCCGACTCCTAGTGACACCATGGACTGCAGACCACCAGGCTCCTCCGTCCATGGGATTTTCCAGGCAAGAGTACTGGAGTGGGGTGCCATTGGCTTCTAGTCTGTGGTATTTGTTACAGCACCCTGTGCAGACTAATACAAACCTGAAGGACAGGAGGAGGTGGCTATGTGCAGAGTAGGGCATTTCCAGGCAGAGTGAACATTAGACCCTAAGCCCAGGAGTCTGAAAATGATTGAAAAGCTTGGACAACTGAAGGAGGAACATCTTACCTGGGACTCTATGAATCCATTGTGAATATTTCTGAGATATCTTTGGAAAATGAGGCCAAAGTGATATAACAACTAGTTATGGAAATAACAAATGGAATCATTCTTCAGATGGATTTTGATTTCCACTTCTAAGGGGTACAATGTGCTTGAGATAAGGAGGAAGAGATTACAGTTTTACATTCTGGCAGTGCCTGAGGTACTGATAACCATGGGAAACTCAACTTTGCATGTTATAGATGTCAATGTTAAAACACAAGAATATGAAGAATAATAACAGAGATTAAACAGACAAATACCATACCAGCTAACATCAGGCATGTTTAAGAACTTAGGTCTCTTATATCCCTTGCAAGTGGTTTAAAGCAATCACATTAAACTCAACCAAATGTCCCATCCCAAACTGATAATTGATTGGGCTATGGCACCAAACCTGGATTTCTAGAAAATTAGTCTCTGTGGTGTCTGAAATGTAAGGAAAGCAGAAACTGCAAGCTAAAAGCATTAACTGTTAATGTTCTTGTTGAGTGGTCAGTTCAGTTCGGTTGCTCAGTCTTGTCCAACTCTTTGTGACCCCATGGACTGCAGCACGCCAGGCCTCCCTGTCCTTCACCAACTCCCAGAGTTTACTCAAACTCACGTCCATTGAGTCAGTGATGTCATCCAACCATGTCATCTTCTGTCATACCCTTCTCCTCCCGCCTTCAATCTTTCCCAGCATCAGGGTCTTCTCCAACGAGTCAGTTCTTTGCATCACGTGGCCAAAGCTTTAGAGCTTCAGCTTCAGCATCAATCCTTCCAATGAATATTCAGGAGTGATTTCCTTTAGGATGGACTGGTTGGAGTTGGACTGGTTGGAGTCCCTTGGAGTCCAAGGGACTCTCAAGAGTCTTCTCCAACACCACAGTTCAAAAGCATCAATTCATTGGTGCTCAGCTTTCTTTATAGTCCAACTCTCACATCCATACATGACTACTGGAAAAACCATAGCTTTGACTAGACGGACTTTGTTAGCAAAGTAATGTCTATGCTTTTTAATATGCTGTCTAGGTTGGTCATAACTTTTCTTCCAAGGAGCAAACATCTTCTAATTTCAGGGCTACAGTCACCATCTGCAGTGATTTTGGAGCCCCCCAAAATAAAGCCTGTCATTGTTTCCCCATCGATTTGCCATGAAGTGATGGGACCAGATGCTATGATCTTAGTTTTCTGAATGTTGCGTGTATTTGCCTCTATCTTCTCTTAGTAGGATTGACTGAGCACTGTTGGAAGTTCCAGGGTTTGAAGGTCCTGGTTCTGTTGTGTATGTTATTTACTTACATTGTAGTATATTCTCCAAAAAAAAAAGTGTCCCTTTCATAATTGTAGTAATAACAAAAGTAAGGGTGTATTTATTATTTATGTTATCTATAACAGATGGCTAGATATATTATAAAACATATTTTATCTATGACATAGGTACTTTTACTACCAACAGATGAAGAAAGTAAGGGAATATGTGGATAAGTTGTCAAAGGTTATCCAGCTAAGGGAAGAAGGAGTTGAACATGAACTGTTCTTATATGAAAGGAACAATTTCAATGAGCCCAGACTTCCTAAACATAGAAAAACACTAAATTCTTTAACTTGGGATATCAGGTTTCTTTTAAATTGACAATACTCTCTTGATGTTCAGGTTTCCTGCCCTTTGCTGTAAAACTTCTATATACCCTGGCTTCTCCCCTCTCCTCCTCAGAGTAGTTCTCTCAGGATCATTTGAGATGCTGTCTCCTGGGCTTGAAGTACTAACAATTCCCACTGAATAAAACATAACTCTTAACTTTTAGACTGTGACTATTTTTTCAAGTCAACACCATGATATCCTAAGCCATCTTCCCTTCTCTGAAGCAATCAATTCCAAAGCTTCCCTGCCATGTAAACAATATGCTCTGACTTTTGCGATATACAGATAGCTTCTGACTACCATACTCTGTCTAGGTGTTTCTCTTTCATGCAGAATGTCTACCTATATTCCTGAGCTCGCAAACAATGTTGATGGAACCTTCTGAAGCCCAAATGAGAGCTGAAGTGTCTGCATCAATTAGCGTGCCTTTTAGAGAGTGCATTTCCTGTGTTCTGATGACCTTGTTGGCAAGGTA
Source organism: Ovis aries (assembly GCF_016772045.2). NCBI lineage: Eukaryota > Metazoa > Chordata > Mammalia > Artiodactyla > Bovidae > Ovis > Ovis aries. Next base: position 63,940,096 of record NC_056059.1, on the reverse strand, counting down.
CCTCTGCCTTTGAATTATGAATAGTACGTATATGCGAAACTGCTCCTTTCATTTTTGAGCGGCATTTCAGTTAGGGCTATTATAAATGTAGGATTAGGCTTGGTCACGTGTGGTGTTTCATTGAGAAGGATACAGAGTGACATCTCCCCCAGAATTTGCAGTGCCTAGGGTCCTAGGGTGCCTATGTTCCTCTGCCAAAGGATTCTCATAATCTTCTACAGACTGTTGATACCAAGTAGTGCTGGTAAGAAGTATGCTTTCAATACTTTCTGTATTTATTAAAGTTTTAGCTCTAGATGAAGCAGATATGGTAGTAAGGCCTAATCTCAGCATATATTTGGACCTTATACCCACAAACATTAGAACAGTCTGTTTCTGTTCAGTGCTTTAAGATAATGTTCTATCTGTGCTAAGATGGACTGTCAGACTCTTGGTATACAAATTTTAGGGAATAGATCAATTGATATTAAACTCTTCAACATGTTCCCAAAATAAACGCAGATTCCAGAGTTGACAGAATATTTGGTCTGATGTTTTCTAGTTTTATTTTTATGAAATTTTATTCTCTTTGCTTTAAGGTTGTGCTTATGTAAATTAATAGTGGAACTGAGCAAATCATGTTCATTTTCAGAAAAAGATAATCTGGATCAATCTTACCTTATAAATCTCATCAGTAAATCTCAGCAACCAAGTGCTTTTAATGCCGCTAAAATGACACTAAGCATTTAAATTAGAATACTTGGGAAACACACTTTATTAACTTCCTTAAAAAGGAGCATTCATTAGTCAGTAGATGCTGATCTGTTTTTGTGTGGGGAGAGGGTCCCAGCTTGTGTATAGTTAAGTTTCAGTTTCATTTTTGTCAGATGAACATGTCCTTCAAATAAACACTTTCAAGGGCCTTCTAATTTAATTCATGGTATTAGTTCAATTGTCTAGGATACCAAGTAAAAAAGTCTGTGAATCTATCTATCTATCTATTGATCTATCTATCATTTATCTATTAATATCTGCCATCTTGGTCTACTAGTTTCACACTTTTACCAGGTGATATGCTGAAGAATTGACTGAAGTCACTAAAGGATTATAAAGCATCATGATGTGAAAGCTACACAATGTGATATGAATGACCAATGGTAATCTGTACATATAAAATATAAATGTATATTAAATATATGTGTATATATATTAAACTTATTTAAGAATATTTGTGCATCTTGGACATTTTTTTGGAACATCATTTATCAAATAGCATGCCACTGATGTAATAGGAAGAACCAAGTTGCTTTTAATTATACTTCCCAGGTGTCTCTGCGGTAAAGAATCCGCCTGCCAATGCAAGAGATGCCAATTCAATCCCTTAGTCAGGAAGATTCCCTGGAGGAGGAAATGGCAACCCCCTCCAGTATTTTTGCCTGAAAAATGCCATGGACAGTGGAGCCTGGTGGGCTACAGTCCACAGTGTTGCAAAGAGTCAGACATTACTGAAGCGACTGAGCATGCACTTTTAATTACATCATTAAAAACATGTTTTTAAAATGAGAGTATTGATTTGAAATAATGGTAGTTTTAGTTAAGAGAAAAGTTGGTTACACAAATCTCATATCTCAATTTTAGAATTTGTGTGTTTCTAATTCTATTGAAGATACGACCAGAGAGAATATGGAAAGATCACAATAAATTCAGGCACACAGCCTGTCAACTATACAGTACTATGCATGTGGCTTCCCTGGTGGCTCGGATGGTGAAATGCGGGAGTCCCAGGTTTGACCCCTGGGTCGGGAAGATCCCCTGGAGAAGGAAATGGCAACCCGCTCCAGTATTCTTGCCTGGAGAATCCCATGGATGGAGAAGCGTGGCAGGTTACAGTCCATGGGGTCACAAAGAGACACAACTGAGCAACTTCAGTGAATATGTAATGTACTGGTGGCTTAAAAGTAAAAAGACATTGCTCCTCCCCATAAAAGGCTTACAATCTATGTAATGGATTCTTGCCTATAAATATAAAATGTAATCATTTAGCTGGTCGTATATCATGACCTTGCCACTGCCTATTACTAGGGAAAAATGAGGGACCTCCTCTGACTTTCAAGGACAAATGTATATTAGTTTATTCACTGAGATTGATTCATTTGATAGAATTCTTATGATCTTTCAGTTAAAGGAAACAGAGACTCACTCAAATTGACTTAATAATGAGGGATTTATGATAAGGAAACATTTAGGGCAATTAGAGAGACAGAGATGGAATAGGGTTCCAAGAATGGAAACCATAGCACAGCTGACCATTATACAAATGGAACTTGATCCCAAGGAAGCACTAATCATTTCAGCAGCAGAAGTTCATGAATTGCCAGTAGCTTGACATCAGTGCTGTGTTCTTTGTATTGACTTGTTTAGTCTTTCTGCTACTCCACCTTCTAACTTTGCTCCTCAAAACTTCAGCTTGCTTTATGATCTTTATGCCCCCAAACCTAAATACTTCTTGGCCCTATCTAATCCTCCTGGCTTCTTCTTATTTTTCTTAACATGCTTATTGTTTTACTTGATTTTTGAATATTTTAATGTATCAGAGTTAACTGTGACTTTTATTTTAAAATAGTTTTAACCATTTATTATTTTTTCTATTTTGATCAGTGTTTCTTACATACCTTAACTTTAAATTTTTATTTGTCAGATCTAACTATCTTCTCTCCCCTAGATTTCACTTTGCTGACAGATCATTTCAAGAAAATTAGAGATATGAAGGAAACATTTCATGCAAAGATGAGCTTGATAAAGGACAGAAATGGTATGGACCTAACAGAAGCAGAAGATATTAAGAAGAGGTGGCAAAAATACACAGAAGAACTAGGCAAAAAGATCTTCATGATCCAGATAACCGTGATGGTGTGATCACTCACCTAGAGCCAGACATCCTGGAATGCATACTCAAGTGGGACTTAGGAGGCATCACTACAAACAAAGCTAGTGGAAGTGATGGAATTCCAGTTGAGCTATTTCAAATCCTGAAAGATGATGCTGTGAAAGTGCTACACTCAATATGCCAGCAAATCTGGAAAACTCAGCTGTGGCCACAGGACTGGAAAAGGTCAGTTTTCATTCCAGTCCCAAAGAAAGGCAATGCAAAGAATATTCAAACTACCACACAATTGCACTCATCTCACACACTGGTAAAGTAATGCTCAAAATTCTCCAAGTCAGGCTTCAACAGAACCTGAACTGTGAACTTACAGATGTTCAAGCTGGATTTGGAAAAGGTAGAGGAACCAGAGATCAAATTTCCAACATCCATTGGACCATTGAAAAAGCACAAGAGTTCCAGAAAAACATCTACTTCAGCTTTATTGACTATGCCAAAGCCTTTGACTGTGTGGATCACAGCAAACTCTGGAAAATTCTGAAAGAGATGGGAATACCAAACCACCTGACCTGCTTCCTGAGAAATCTGTATGTAGGTAAAGAAGCAACAGTTAGAACTGGACATGGACAACAGACTGGTTCCAAATCAGGAAAAGAGTATATCAAGGCTGTATACTGTACCCTACTTATTTAATTAAATGCAGATTACATCATGAGAAATGCTGGAATCAAGATTGCTGGGAGAAATATCAATAACCTCAGATATGCAGATGACACCACCCTTAGGGCAGAAACTGAAGAGGAACTAGAGTCTCTTGATGAAAGTGTAAGAGGAGAATTAAAAAGCTGGCTTAAAACTCAACATTCAGAAAACTAAGATCATGGCATCTGGTCCCATCACTTCATGGCAAACAATGGGGAAATAGTGGAAACAGTAGCAGACTATTTTTTGGGCTCCAAAATCACTCCAGATGGTGACTGCAGCCATGAAATTAACACGCTTGCTCCTTGGAAAAAAGTTATGACCAACCTAGACAGCATATTAAAAAACAGAGACATTACTTTGCCAACAAAGGTCTATATAGCCAAAGCTATGGTTTTTCCAGTAGTCATGTATGGATGTGAGAGTTGAACTATAAAGAAAGCTGAGCACCAATGAATTGATGCTTTTAAACTGTGGTGTTGGAGAAGACTCTTGAGAGTCCCCTGGACTCCAAGGAGATCAAACCAGTCCATCCTAAAGGAAATCAGTCCTAAATATTGATTGGAAGGACAGATGTTGAAGCTGAAACTCCAATGCTTTTGCCACCTGATATGAAGAGCTGACTCATTGGAAAAGACCCTGATGCTGGGAAACATTGAAGATGGGGAGGAGAAGGGGACAACAGAGGATGAGATTGTTGGATGGCGTCACCAACTTGACAGACATGAGTTTGAGTAGGCTCTAGGGGTTGTTGATGAACAGGGAAGCCTGGAGTACTGCAATCCATGGGGTCACAAAGAGTCAGACATGACTGACAATGGAACAAAACTGAACAGCCTCTGCAAGTTCTCCTCCTCTCTAGCATTGTGAAATCGTTTCTCATCATCACTGGTGTGATTTTTGTTTCTGGTTTTTATTTTAGTCTAAATACTGCAGAAATACCTGGGTTTCCATACTTAGAATCTTGATGCCCTACCCTAGACTTATTTTACTAACTTTTTTTTCAGATTGAGGTCCAAATAATCTATATTTTTAAATAAAGAAAAAAAGAGTTAATCTTTTTGCAGATTACAATTTGACATCATTGATATATTTTCTAGTACTTCATTAAGACCAGAAATTACTTTTACATAATTACTATCTGAAAAAGTCCTGTAAAACAGAAGTATCTGGAAAAGTCCTGTAAATCAGAAGTATATAGAATAAATGTAAACATTATCTTCTATTAATGATTAGTTCTTTGCAGATAAAGAATATTATTAATGTTTGTTTGTCTTCCCTGATGGCTCAGTGGCAAACAATTCCCCTGCAATGCAGGAGACTCAGGAGATGCGGGTTCACTCCCTGGGTCAAGAAGACCCTTTGGAAAAGGAAATGGCAACCCACTTCAGTATACTTGCCGGGGGAATTCTGTGGACAGAGGAGTCTGGTGGGCTACAGTCCATGGGGTCACAAAGAATCCGACAAGACTGAACGACTGAACACGTTTGCTTTGAGTTATTCAGAACATGTTTTCTACCACTGTCAAATTTTGATTGTCTTCCAAATTGGGACTGCATGGCTTTTTAGACCAAGAATTAATTTGCAAAGTTATATAATAATTTCTTATTTTAATAGAGAAATCTAACAAAACATTGAAATATGAGTTCTTCTGTACAATTCAGAATTCCCCTAGCAATAATATAGATAATGCATTATCATAGTTTGTTCAAAAGCTAGTTTGGATATTTACATACACTTATATAAACATTCCCCCTCAACTTATATAGACTTTTTAATGCTGGTTACTTTATACTATTTACAAATTCCAAAAGAAATATTACAAATTATTCATTATAACATCAGCTTAACATAGTAGAAAGCTATTCATATTTTATTTTCTGTCATGCTAAGAAAGAATATAAATTGTTATAGAGTATAAATTACTTTTAAAAATTCTGGTCTTGTGCAGCTTGATCTTGCTGATAAAAATTTCAAAAGACATTGAATATTCTCATAAGTGGCAGTTTTACATCAAGTGCAAAAATACATATTAATCTTGAATGACAGTTTGTCTTTTATCATGTCTTCCTATGTATCATTAAACTTGATTTTGAGGATGAGCAGGATATCTTACTCAACTGTTTGACCATGGAGGAATTTACAGTTGTTAGATACTGAGCCCTGAATTTTTTCTTTAAAGCTGAAAGTAGGCTTTTGTAGAACCCAGTTAGTAAATATTAATTTTACTATTTTAATTGGATTCTGTGATATTGATTTTCTGGTGATGTCCATTAAAATACTTTCTTCTGAAAACTGATCACCTTGAGCCTAACCTTGGTATGTTAGACTTCATGGGTTTTTTAGTCCATAGACTTTCTGACTATTCACCGAGACTATGGAATTTATACAAAAGAAAATCCACAACTAATTGTTCTACACCAAATGTTTATCTACTTACAAGCCTAGCTGTGTGAGCTAGGTTTTATTTTTCAGACTCTTCTGTATCCGTACTTGTTCCCTACACAGTCATTTCATCCAGCCTCGGAACTTTATTCAGCTTCATGCCAATGACTCCCAAATTTTCCAGGCAATTAAGGACTGAGTAATCAATGCTATATCCCCCTAGATAGAGTGAAGAATGCCACTGAGAATCCTCTCTGGGAGTACTGCTGAAGAGGCAGAAGCCTTCCATGGGAATTTCTAAATGAAAAGTAAATGTAAAGCTTCTAGGGTTCTTTTGCCATCTTGTAGGAAGAAGTGACTGAGAATGAAATCAACACAGGAAAAATCATCGCTAAGAGGTAGATAAAGATGAATTTTTGATTAATTCCTGTGAGCACAAAAGCCCAAGAAGCTTACTCCTGGCCTTTTCAGCAACTTTTTTATTTGTACAAGCTAAAATTTACCTTTATTTGTTTAAGCCATTTTTAACTGGATCTCAATTCTCTGCAAATAAATCAATGACACAGAAAAAACTTAAACTCTAATATCAAATGGTAAAAACCGACATACTTTTAAATTCTAAATATTATTTCAGATAGTAAAAGAAGGAAATGGCAACCCACTCCAGTATTCTTGACTGGGAAATCCCATGAACAGAGGAGCCTGGTGAGCTACAGTCCATGGAGTCATAAAAGTTGGACAGGACTTAGTGACTAAACCAACAACCAACCAAAGCATATGCGAAGAAAAACATGAAGGTATGATTCTGTATCTTACCTGTATAGAGACAGAATTATGCATGTTCTTATTTAGTGACTTCATTCACACGTCTTACCTCTTGTCCCAGTCCCAGAGCCTTTTCTACAATAAGGGTCTATTATTTTATAGTTCGAAAAGTTTTAAATCAAATTTCATAAAATCCAGCTTTTCCATTATTACCATTATTTCCTCAATATTATTTCTGAAAAATGTTCTCTGTGATAGAATAAAGTTTCACTTGCAAATTCAATCTAGCAGATTTAGTTTTATTGGATGCGGGCTTTTGAATTCATTTTTAAATTTTTTTCCTTTTTTTTTTTTTTTACTTTATTTTACTTTACAATACTGTATTGGTTTTGCCATACATCAACATGAATCATTTTAAAAGAAGAACAAATACCTGACTAAGAACTTTGCAAAGATTTTTATTTTCTATTTTAATCATTTTTTTTAAACATGTAATTCTCACCTCTAAAATTCAAATTTTTTTCTTTCTTGGGTTGCCTATAGGTTATCTTTCTACCGCTTGTTTTGAGATGTTTTAGTGCACATACTTTTCTGTTTCTCTTGGCCTTTTAGATGTGGCATGAGTGTACATTTTTAAAACTGTTGCTTAAAGTGCATGGAAAGCAGTATCTTGTGAGTATCCACATGAATAGTCGTGATGGAAGTAGACAGTAATTGCTACTTTAAGTGCTGTTACTACTACTGTCTCTGTTTAAAAAAAGAAAGAGATTTTTAAGGCTTTTTGTTTTGAAAAGTTTGCAGAAGACCCAACCATGATGTTAGTTGACTTTTGTTTTAGCTAATTTCTGCAATTTGTCCCAATTTATCATATTAAAATATAATCCAATATTGAATAAATTTTATATCTAAATAGAGACTTATGACTTATTGTAAATAAGTTTTATGTACTATGTAAGTACTGGGAATAGCAATGTAAATGTACTTGGAAAAATGCCATGTAACAATATAATTTTTCTTCTTTCTAATTCTGGGAGAAGAGTTTTATTTAGCTTAGAAGTTATTTTCTTCTCCCAAATATCAAAGTGGCCTTCAGAAGTTCAAAGAGAAAGTATCTCTGGAAGTTTTTAGGCAGCTGCTTAAAAATATTTGGCAGTAGTGGATTTAGAAGAGAATGACATTTATGGAAAATTTGCCAACATACAAATGTATTAGGATTATAGGAATATAGTTGAGAGAGTTACTACATTAAAATCAGCTTGGATCAGTTAGAGAAGAGACAGAATTCTCTGAGATTTGTACAGAAGTTCTTATTTAAAAAGGAAATAATTAGCCTGACATGAACCAATTTGGGAACAGAACAAGGTTAGTGGGTGGTTTAAAAAAAAAAAAGAAGGTAAAAATAGCAGAAGCAGATCTGGGTCAGATCTGGGATAGAGAGATTTCCTTGAGGACACTAAGAGTTTTAGTGTCTTAGAGTGGAAGGACTGATCATGCATATAAGAATTGGACACTAAACTGCTTTTAAATGATTTGCTGTTATTCTTTGGGCTTCCCTTGTGGCTCAGATGGTAAAGAATTTGCCCGTAATGCAGGAGACCCAGGTTTGATCCCTGGGTCAGGGAAGATCCCCTAGAGAAGGGAATGGCAACTGACTCCAGTATTCTTGCCTGGAGAATTCCATGGACAGAGGAGCATGTTTTAAGACTATAGAGTTCATTCCATGACATTTATTCAGTTCTTCCCAACTTTTTCTTTTGGCCAAATTAAGAGGGCTTCAGAGATTCTTAAGCTGAATAGGAAGAAATTAAATTCCATTTAGTTTAGTACAACAAATATTTCTTGAGGGTTTAGTAAAGGTCAGGTATACGACTCCATGAGAAAGATGAAGAAGACACCGCTTCACACCTGGAGGCACCCAGACAGCGTAATGCAGTTACCTAAGTAGCATAAAAATGTCAATGATATAGTTACTTTATCTAGCTTTGTCTACTTTATTCAGCTCAGTACTGAAGGGACCAAGGGCTGGGGTACATGTGAGGTTTGCTCAGGGGAATGAGTGTATTCTGCAAATGAGAGAAGTAGACATGATTGGGACTGGAGCAGGGTAAAGTGTGGAGGAATATTCTGGAAACAGAGAATGGGAGTGATGAAGACATGGCAAGATCATGTGGCTGTCAATGAATAGGCCAGATAAACAGCATGGTTTCTATGACTGTTTCTTAACTTTTAAAGATGAGGAGTAGTTATCAATCTTGATTCAAGTCCCTATTGATTGCTAATATGAGAAGTTTACTTTTTTAAAGCATGATATTTCTTATCCATTAGAAGCATGGACTCAGTATAATACTAATGGTTTGTAACAATTTGGTCAGATAATCACCTGAAGTTTGAGATTCCAGTTTAATGAGTTTTTCTTATTTTCATAAAGTGTGTGACCTTGTTATTTTGTAGTTTTGTACTTCTTTTTAGAAGGTTTTCTTTCTCTAGCCTAGTCCACTTTAATGTCTAGAGATCTTTGTCAATCAAAGTATATATGTTATGTATTATTGCTTCTTTCCTTTTTTTAAAAGTAAAGTTGTTGGTTTAGACTTTTGAAATAGACACATTTGCAAAATAAATATAAGCTTAAAAAAGAAACCAACTGCTTAATAATTATGTTTATCTCTTCTTAATATAATTATGTGCCTTCAAAACTGCAGAAATATCGTATAATGATATCACATAATATGTTTGCAACAGCAAATTTAACTCATTCTTTCCAACAGACAGAGGGAAAAAGTAGAATTCTGAATCAAGTTCTATAACTGGGATATTTTTGTAATGCTGCTGCTGTGCTGCTAAGTTGCTTCAGTCGTGTCCGACTCTGTGCGACCCCAGAGACGGCAGCCCACCAGGCTCCTCCGTCCCTGGGATTCTCCAGGCAAGAACACTGGAGTGGGTTGCCATGTCCTTCTCCAATGCATGAAAGTAAAGAGTGAAAGTGAAGTCGCTCAGTCGTGTCTGACTCTTAGCGACCCCATGGACTGCAGCCTACCAGGCTTCTCCGCCCATGGGATTTTCCAGGCTAGAGTGCTGGAGTGGGTCGCCATTGCCTTCTCCATTTGTAATGCTAGCGAGCCACAAGTTTGCCCAAAGCAACAAATCTTCCAGTCCCAGTTTTTTTGCTAGAGTGCTTTTTTTTCTCCTTTCCTTTGCTCTCTTTTTGTAGCCAAAACACGGAGGATAGAATCTTAGCTGTTTTAGAATTTCACAGCTTTCTGTGGGTCTCTGTACAGATAAAATAATTTTCCCTGAGTATCACTGTAAAAGTAATCCTCTAGCGTACTTGAAAATTAAAATCTAACAGAATTTTGGCTACTGCTGTTATTTCCGATCGTTTTTAAGGCCCCAAGTTCTATTTCTTGAAGTACCGTAATTTAATTATTTTATCTTTAGTATAAAGATCTCCTTTGATTAACACTAATCCATGATTCTTGCAATTCTTTGGAAGGATATTAAGCTTAAATACAAATACATAAATAAAAATTTTGGTAGTATATTGTCATTGGGACTTTCTTCAGTGATGATTTATGCAAATAATATTTCCATATAAAAGTGCCTGGATCTATTTCTTCTCTTTGTTCTTCCTATCTGCAAGTATCAGACAAAAATTAGTTCATATATTTTTATAGTTTCCCATCTATGGTTAGATTTTCTCTCTTCCTAAGCCACTTACTGTAACTCCATTACTTCATTTATCTTTGCAGCTATAGCCAAAAGCTCTGAGTGTTTATTTCCTTACTTCAAATGGATTGGGAGGTTTTCAGTGACAGTAAGGTTAGCTTTATTGACTATATTGCCTAAATTATGATAATTCTCTCATTGCCTTTTCTGTGGACTTGTCATGGTAGTGCACAAAGCGAGAAAGTAATTGTATTTATTTCAGAAAGAATGACTGTTTTGAATATTTTAGTATAACAGTGTTCCTTCCAAGTTTTACACAGTTACTTTCTTCTTCTAGAATTATTTAACTTTGTGTTTTGCAAAACACTAAAGACCCTGACACATAATTTTTTAACCAGAGTATTACAACTAAGTCACTCAGTTTGTACTACATTTTTTTTTTTCCTATTCTTTGAGATAAAATTCAGACTAGAACTTGAGGAGAAGGCCATTTTTTGCTGCTAGAGTCTGGAGATTATTTCTGATAGCAACTTTTTAATGGTCGTTATTTTAAAATAAAAGGAGCTGAAAGAAGTTTTGATCTATGAGTTTAAAGAGAAGCGATCAGAGGCAAAGGATCAGGGATGGGAACCATGCGAGAGGATGCCAGACTGGGAGACTGATGTAGTTCCTGAGTCAGAACAAGGGTCGTGGTCCTGGAGTCATGAGTCATGGTCATAAAAATGCTGGAGCCTGTAATGTCAGGAAGAACTGATGAAGGACAGTGTTTTTCTGTAAGTTGCTTCAGTCAAATACCCAGAAACGGTATTGCCCAGAGAGTCACTTCTAGCACAAAGGTTTGGAGCAAACTGCCTGGACAGACTGTTGATCATATTTTTGTTTCTGGTTTTCTTGCAGTATTACTGATATAGAGCACTATTATAAGTTTGAGGCTTCCCAGGTGGCACTAGTGGTAAAGAACTTGCCTGCCCATGCAGGAGACAGAAGAGACTGGGTTTGATCCCTGCATCAGGGAGATAGCCTGGGGGAAGGCATGGCAACCCACTCCAGTATCTTGCCTGGAGAATTCCATGGACAGAGGAGCCTGGTGGGCTATAGTCCATAGGGTCACAAAGAGACAGACATGAGTGAAGCAATTTAGCACACACGCACACACTGTATAAATTTAAATTAAGCACTGTATTGACACAGGACACTGTATTATATATGGTGTAGTCATCTGACTTATGTATATAATGAAATGATTACCACAGTAAGTTAGTTAGCATCCATCATCTCAGGTACAAAAGGGAAAAGAAAGAAAAAAATATTTTTTCTCATGATAAAACTGTTTGAATTAATTATCAATAACTTTCATATATATTATACAGAAGTGTTCATTATAGTTATCATGTTGTACATTTCATCTCCACTACTTATTTATCTTATAATTGGTAACCACAAATACCTCTTTTTCTATAAGTTTCTCTTGTTTTAATTTTTAGATTCCATGATTCCACATATAAGTGAGATCATACAGTATTTGTATTTCTCTCTGAGTTATTTTGCTTAGCATAATGCCCTCAAGGTTTATCCATGATTGCCACAAATGGCAAGATTTCCTTGTTTTTATGGCTTTGTAATATTCATGAAAGTGAAAGTCCCCCAGTCGTGTCCAACTCTGCAATCCCATGGGCTTCTCCAGGCCAGAATACTGGAGTGGTTAGCCTTTCCCTTCTCCAGGGGATCTTCCCATCCCAGGGATCAAACCCAGGTCTCCCACATTTCAGGCAAATAATATTCATATATACTTCTATTTTTTGAGCAATATTGATTGTATTATTGAAGAATCTTGTCCTGGCTAGGCCTTAGTACCTCATCCAATTTTCTTCAATCACTGCATAAATAACATTAGTATCCTATTCTTGGGCTTCCCTGGTGGCTTAGATGGTAAAGAATCTGCCTGCAATGCAGGAGACCTGGGTCAATCCCTAGGTTGGGAAGATCTCCTAGAGAAGGGAATGGTAACCCACTCCAATCTTCTTGCCTGGAGAATTCCATGGACTGAGGAGCCCGGCAGGCTACAGTCCATGGGGTGGCGAAGAGTTGGACACGACTGAGCAACTTTCACTTCACTTCACTCCATCCTATTCTTAACTTCTCTAAAACTGAACTTTCGGATCTCTCCTCTGCACATCTCAGGCACTTTAAATGTCTGTCTTATTCATCACTGTGTCCTCACTGTCAGGCTAGGGCATTGATCAGAGCATATGTTTAGTAAATATTTATTGAATGAATGAATGAATGAGGGCCCCTTTGACTGGTAGGAGAAGGCAGAAAAATCTTATGTATAAGTTGAGACATTACAGAAAATATTAGAAATTTCCAAATTGTCTGTAAAGGTAAAGGGTCATCCTATTCATAATGTGGGTACTTCCTTTTCCCAACACACATACAATTCACATCCTATCACATCCCTTTTTTCTCAGTACAAGTTAGCACAGTGTCCTTCTGCATCTTCACGTCTGAACCTTTCTAGAATTACCTTAGAACCTGTATTCCTCTTTCCTACTGTCTCTTTAATTAAATCTTGTAAAATATGATTACAGAAAATCCTGTAAACTAACTTATACTAATGTAAAATAAGTTTACTGTGCTGTTTTGTCCAGGTATTAGAGGAATGAAGTTCTAATCAAAAAGGTCTGAATTTCACCAGACAAATTTGAGGGCTCCAAGAAAAATACGTGAGCAAAAAATATACTCCAGAATCCTTAGAAGATACCAATTTTAATTTACAAAAGCATGGAATATTTTCCAGTTATCTATTCCTGCTTAAAAACTCATCCCAAAACACAATGCCTTAAAGTAAAATGTTATCTGTCACTGTTTTGTTGTTGTTCTGCCTTGTGGGACACTTCTAACTTAGGATCTCTGACAGCTGAGACTGGAGTCATTAAAGGCTTGAGTAAGCTAGAGATATTCCAAATGGCTCATTCAAAGTTGGCAGGTGATGCTGTCTGTCAACTGGAAGCTCAAAACCTGAACTCCTACACATGGACCCCTCTGGTAGTTTCATCTCACAGCATGACAGCTGAGTTCCAAGAAGGAAAGTACCAAGAATGAGCATTCCAAGGTGCAGGAAGAAACTTAACCTGAATATCACTCCCACAGAATTTTATTAGTCAGACAACAGGATCTGGCCTGATTCAAGAAGAAGGGAATTAGATTCAACTATTTGATGAAGGTGTGACATGCAAATATGAGGAGGAACCGAACTGATATCAGCAGTATTCAGAGACAACCTACCACAGGGGCCACCAGGTATGAATAATAACTGAATTTCCTACCAATTCATTGTTGGCAGTTAATATCACTGAAGTTTGGCAGTGGTTAGAATTACTACCTTTTTGCTGATAAACACAATTTTAAAAAATTCAAAGGTGCCATTTACTTTATCATGGCTCAAGCAGTAAAGTATTCACCTGGAGTGCAGGAGACATGGGTTCAATCCCTAGGTCAGGAAGATCCTCTGGAGAAGGAAATGGCAACCCTCTCCAGTATTCTTGCTTGGAGAACCCCAAGGACAGAGGAGTCTAGTGGGCCACAGTCCACGGGGATATGACTGAGCGCTCATGCACATATATCCTTTTAACAAGTATTTCTTATAGACATAAAAGGATAGAATACAGCCTCTAGAAGTTTATAATGTGGGGAAAACAAGAATAAAAAGCCAAATCCCATCACTCAAAAATATTCTCTTGTATCATTTGGTGAACATTTTTCTAAAACTATCTTTTTCTTATTGTATGTGTACATATGTTCACCTTATTTATCTATACATTTATATAATTTCATATCAGTATGCTTAAATAAGGGCTTCCCAGATGGTGCTAGTGGTAAAGAACACACCTCCCAATGCAGGAGACATAAGAGACACAAGTTTGATCCCTGGTTTGGGAAGATTTCCTGGAAGAGGGCATGGCAACCCACTCTAGTATTCTTGCCTGGAGAATTCCATAGACAGAGGAGCCTGCTGGGCTACAGTCCATAGGGTCATAAAGGGTAGGACATGACTGAAGTGATTTAGCATGCACGCCTGCATACTTAAATAAACATCCTATTTTATAACCTTTTTATTTTTAAAGGAAATCATGTATTATGAAGCATATTTCCATGACAAGGGACCTATAGAAATGGTTACACAATGACTTTTCTTTGAGCCTCTGGGTGTTCTATGGTCAGGTTGCATTTGCAGAAGAAAAATAAATGCAATTAATTTGTTTTCATGAATCTTATAAATTTGAACTCTAAGATTGATAATAATTTTCATAGTAACCTTATTATGTTCTTAATAAAGTTTAATGTTCTCAAGCTTTGTGCATAGCCCTAAGGACCACGTTGCCCATTGTCTCAGCTTACATTAAATTAAGAGAGTGTAATTCCTACAGAAATTATTTTCATCATGCTGCTGCTGAGTTTATGTCACTTCAGTTGTGTCTGACTCTGTACGACCCCATAGACGGCAGTCCACCAGGCTCCTCCGTCCACAGGACTTCTCTAGGCAAGAATACTGGAGTGGGTTGCCATTTCCTTCTTCTATTTTCATCATATTTACACGTTAATGTTTACACTTATTAAGTTTGCAGACTTCATTGGTTTCTGTTGTATTAAAACAGATCAATAGATGAAAAGTGGTTCTTTGCTGGTTAAACAAGTGTTGAAAATAACCTCAAAGCTACAATTGAAAATAATGAAATAATTTTAAGTCCAGTAACCAAAAATATTATTGTTTTAAAATTTGTTCAATCTCTTTTTAGTCATATACTTAAGCAAGAGAGTGTGAAACTCAAAGGAATTGTTCAGAGGGAACAGTGTAGGAAATTGAGATTTTGAAGGTGTTTGGTTTCTGGTGATGCAAAGGTCGTCTAAAGTAAAGAGAAAGGTCACTGTATCTGAGCAGAATCATTGAAAATGGTGCCATAAATTTGGAGTGAAGAGGAATATTCTCAGTCAGGAGTTAAAATTTAATATTTGAGTAATTCCTTCAGAACAATGTTAAATGTTAAATAATACTAATGATAAAAGAAAGGACTATTTTAATCTTAAAATATTACCTTAAACAGACCTTATA
Source organism: Ovis aries (assembly GCF_016772045.2). Classification (NCBI taxonomy): domain Eukaryota; kingdom Metazoa; phylum Chordata; class Mammalia; order Artiodactyla; family Bovidae; genus Ovis; species Ovis aries. The sequence continues at coordinate 63,924,608 of NC_056059.1, read as the reverse complement.
TCACCCTTAAACACAGTGCTGTTTTTTTTTAAATATATTGTTTTATAATATTTTAAGAAAATATTTTCAATTAAAAAAAGAAATTTTTTGGTCTCTAGTTAAAAGTTTACCTTTTTTCTTCTCTTGATCTTTTCATATTCATTAATTTGAAATATATTTTCCCAGCATCACTTTCTATCTTTCTAACTTGCTTTAACTAGTTGTTTGGCTCTTAACAGTCTTTTGATCCCCCCAGGATCTATAAATCACTGATGACATCATCTTTTCTGGGACTTCTCTGATGGTCCAGTGGCTAAGACTCCATGCTCCGAATACAGGGGGACTGGGTTCAATCTCTGGTTGGGGGACTATATCCCACATTCCTCAACTAAGTGTTCACATGGCACAACTAAAGATCCCACGTGCTGCAAAAGGCCTAGTGTAGCCAAATAAATAAATATTTTAAAAGTCATCTTTTCCTCCTCATCCGTCTTGTGCCATCAGTATCTTCTTCAAATTCCATGGGCAGTCATAATCACACCGTTGCTTATATGCGCAGCTTCCTTGGTCTCTCTCCATCTAGTATACCAGTCTGGCAAAACTTCAGCCCAGGTTGAAACAGATCTCCACATACACATGAAGTGATAATAATAATAAAATAAGGTTGAGAGAAAATGCTAGTCTTAAAAAACTATGCAGTAAGATGCCAATTTAGTGAATCTCAAAAATAAGTAAAACCAATTACTTTATTGCTTAAGAATTCATTCCTTAAAACAAAGAATTATACTCACAAAATTCAGGATTGTGGTTACTTGGGGGTGAATATGTAGAAGGATGTGCTGAGGAAAGCTATTGCTGATGTTCTAATTCTTAATTTAAATAATGCGTTGTTAAGTTTTCATTGTTATGCATTATAACTTACAAATACCATATATTTGCATATATAAGGAAAAATAATAATATATGCAGAGGTAGATTTGAAATAACCTTTTAAGTCCCTATTAAGAGTTTGGGGATTTCTTTCATGGACAATATAGTAAGTGAATGTGAAAATGATTAATATATTTGCTCTCATATTACGGTAGTATTCTGTCAGCACTGCGGAAAATGAATTTGAAAGGGTAAGAACAGATGCAGAAAAAGTGAAATTTGTTGAAATATTAAAAGGGAAAACTAGAGGATGTCAATAGATAGAAGTGATTATTATAGTTGCACCTTTTCTCATTTGAACTATGTTTCTGTTACTGGAATGAAGGACAGTTCAAGGTGTTTCATTCCTTTAATATACGGCTGTAATTTATTTAAAACTTTTACATTTTTTATTTACAGAATTAGATGGTTTATAGATAGTTTTGTTTGTATTATGTATAATGTCTGTGACTGTTGTTCAGTCACTGAGTCGCATCCCCCTGAGACGCATTGTAACCCCATGCACTGCAGTACGCCAGACTCCTGGAGTTTGCCCAGATTCATGTCCACCGAGTCAGTGATCCTATCTAACCCTCTCATCCTCTGCCACCGTCTTCTCCTTTTGCATTCAATCTTTCCCAGCATCAGGGTCTTTTCCAATAAGTCAGCTCTTTGCATCAGGTGGTCAAAATATTGGAGCTTCAGCAACAGTCCTTTCAATGAATATTCAGGGTTGATTTCCAATGAATATTCGGAGTTGATTTACTTTATGATTGACTTGTTGGATCTCCTTGCAGTCCAATAGACCTTTATTGATTTTTTAAAAAAGGGAACCATATCTATGATTAGGAACCATTTACATACTAAGTAAACCTGATTTTTGAAAGGTTTGAAAAACTTCTTTCACTATTATTTCAAAGGTAGCCATTTGTCTTTTTAAGTAGGGTTGGCTGATAAAGCACAAAATACCCAGTTAAATTTTAATTTTGAATAAACAGTGAATAATGTTTAGTGTAAGTATGTCCTAAATATTGAATGGGAAGTCTTTAATTAAAAATTGCTTTTTTTGAGATTTAAATCAACTCTGTATTCTATATTTTTATTTGCAAATCTGTCAACTCTATTCTTGTATCATTTTTGTTATGTGCTCAATTGGCTATATACATTTAGGCATTAGTCTGATTTACCATTGTATGTTATCATTAACATGAAATTTATCATTGTGATGCTATTGTACTGAATTCTCATATAAGCTATTAAAATTTATTTTAATCTGTATTTATTGCACATAAATATTTCATATTTTATATAGTTAATCTTCTAATTATCTAGTGTTTTATTTCCCTCCCCACACCAAACCACTATGACAAATATTTTCCCTTGCATTTTGGTTTTCTAATTTATTAGTTCACTTTTATCATTTGAATTCTATCCATGGTCTTCCTTAGGTTTATTCTCCTTTTTTAAATGAGAAATAAATGAGTTTCGCATTACATATGTGTTTCTTTTGTAGCACCAGGAGCACTTTTTTCCCTAAAAACGTTTTTGATTCTTTGCCATGTGGAATGGAGAAGGAAATGGCATCTCACTCCAGTATTCTTGCCTAGAGAATCCCAGGGATGAGGGAGCCTGGTGGGCTGCCCTCTATGAGGTCGCACAGAGTCAGACACGACTGAAGAGACTTAGCAGCAGCAGCAGCAGCCGTGAGGAAAATGATGATACATGGTGGCCGTCTTTAAAATTTCAAAAGTTTAGTTAATAACATTTGGAAACACAAGAGTTGTCTCTTTACACTGAGTGGAGGGAAATTCCACACATAGAGCTTTTTCTCCTGTTATATCAAGTAAAGATAGTTAAATTTAATCTTATAGAGAAATTTCTTTGATTTATTAAGCAATTATTCTAAGATTTTGTTTTATATGTTTCCTCATCAGCTTAAACAAAGAACTTTTTATATCATAAGGTGTATTTAAAAAGTAGCCATAAAAAAATATTCATGGGTCCAGGGTAAGAATTTTTGCTTTAAATGATACTGATAATCAAAGCTGGATAAAAATATCCCATAACCTACTAAAGAGAGAATTATTTAATTCAACAATGTTATGCTAACTCATAAGTGTTTAAGCAATTTATCTTTACTCTTTAATTATTAATGAAACTTTCTAAAAATATTTTTTTTCTGTTTATATGTACCATGTTAACTACAACCCATGTGTTTTGATGTTTAACATAAAAAATAGGTGTTTTCTAAATAATTTGAAAGTGAGATTTTAAATGCTTCTTGGCTTCAATACTATTTTAATATTCTTTTTTAACATTTCTATGTGGTTGCATTTTGGTTATTTATATCTCATTTATTTTATTTATTTATTTATTTATTTTTGCTTATTTAACTTATATGTAGAGTACATCATGAGAAACGCTGGGCTGGATGAAGCACAAGCTGGAATCAAGATTGCTGGGAGAAATATTAATAACCTCAGATATGCAGATGACAACACCCTTATGGCAGAAGGTGAAGAAGAACTAAGAGCCTCTTGATGAAAATGAAAGAGGAGAGTGAAAAAGTTGGCTTAAAACTCAACATTCAGAAAACTAAGATCATGGCATCTGGTCCCATCACTTCATGGCAAATAGATGGGGAAGCAGTGGGAACAGTGGCTGACTTTATTTTTTTGGGCTCCAAAATCACTGCAGATGGTGACTGCAGCCATGAAATTAGAAGACGCTTGCTCCCTGGAAGGAAAATTATGACCAATCTAGACAGCATATTAAAAAGCAGAGACATTACTTTGCCAACAGAGGTCCATCTAGTCAAGGCTATGATTTTTCCAGTAGTTATGTATGGATGTGAGAGTTGGACTATAAAGAAAGGTGAGCATGGAAGAATTGATGTTTTTGAACTGTGGTGTTGGAGAAGACTCTTGAGAGTCCCTTGGACTGCAAGGAGATCCAACCAGGCCATCCTAAAGGAAATCAGTTCTGAATACTCACTGGAAGGACTGATGTTGAAGCTGAAACTCCAATACTTTGGCCACCTGATGTGAAGAGATGACTCATTGGAAAAGACCCTGATGCTGGGAATGGTTGAAGGTGGGTGGAGAAGGGGATTACAGAGATGGTTGGATGGTATTATGGACTCAATGGAGTAAACTCCGGGAGTTGGTGATGGACAGGGAGGCCTGGCGTGCTGCAGTTCATGGGGTCACAAAGTGTCGGACATGACTGAATGGCTGAACTGAACAGATATCATTTTCTATTTATAGATTAATTGTATTGTCAACAGAGAATGCTGTTCACATTCTTTGGAGATTACTTAATTTTCTTTTGATCCATAATCAATGCTTGAAATTTTTTATAAGCAATTTTTAAAAGTATATTCTTCATTTACATGATCTGTGCTTTTCTCTCTATAGAGCTGTTTGAATAATCTGTTATTCAGACTTCTATTATTTCTTTTTTTTCCTATTATTTCTTTTTGCTTATTTGTTATATCAAAGACTGAAAGATATGTCTTAAAGTTTCCCACTAGTACTATGTTTTCCTGTTTCACTTTTTATTTCTAGAAGTTTTTATCCATATATTTCGATTTCAAAGTGATTACCCACCTCAATGACTAGATTCTCCTTGCTTTGGTATGAAAATAGATATATTTCTACCACAAGACCATGAACACTCCCTGTTAAGAAGTAACCTGTCTTTTCACTTCCAGTGACATGGTTCCTGAAAAATAATAGAGAGGAGAATTTCATTAGTGGGTAAATGATAATATTCTGAGGTCTAACGTAGAGTGGGTGGAAAACAGTGCCCTTTGGAATTTATACTTTGAGGAGGACATAAGACGTAAAGCATGTTTGCTAAGTGATTAATTTTCATCTTACATGTAGTACCAGCCATCAGGTCATAAACACCACACATTTATACCAACTCTCTGGAACTCTCCTTTTAAAAGATACTCATAAAATTTACTGTTACATGAAAATAAGTATGTAGACTTTTAGTAAAGTTTGCTATGAGCACATCTTTTGTAAAACTTTACAATTCTTAAATAGGAAGAAACTTTGGCGTCTGAGGTGGAGAGATGTTCTTTTCAAGAGTTGTAACATCAGGATCTATAAATTAGTCTATTTTTATCTATAGTATAAACTGTTCTTTGAACATTGCTTAAAACAATTGATATATATCACTATCATTGTAATCATTATTCAATATTTACTGACCATGCACTAGAATCTGTTAAAATTCTATATGCTGAGCATATTAAAGACAGAAAACAGCAGAGCTTGGCTTAATATTAACTGCTATTCCCCTTTCCTTGGAATCTTACCAAGACTTTGGGAAAAGTGTTAATTTGTCTTTAGCAATATAGCTGTGCTGTAGCTAAAACCTCCTTAAATCACTTGTCTATGAGGCAGAAACAATAAGTTAGATTCTCCTCAGCAATCAACAATGAAACTTTTTAACTGGATGAAAATATATTATTCAGTAACTATTCTGGACATGAAAACTAGTGAAATCTTTCTCACACATCTCTTCTAAGGTAGAGGCAAGACATGTCAGTTAATACTTTCTTCTGCATGGGATTGGAACTGGTAGATACAGTGACTAATAAAAAAGTGTATTCTTCTTACACAAAGAGCAGCCTGGAGGTGGGAAGTTTGTCTTTGGGAAGTGTCTTCATGATCCTGTTAATGTCCTGGATCATTTTATCTTCCTGGTGGTTTGCCCACCTTTGTGGAAGGATAGTTTTCTTCATGTTGTCATCTGATCATAAAATGGCTGATTTCCATTTGCTTTGCAAGCAAAAAGGAAAAGGAAGGAAACAGGAAGAGCTGGTACTTATATCAGAAAGAGAAATCTTACCTAGAAAGACTCAACTTCTGTCTTTTGGCCAGAATCATGTAGCTTGAACCCTTCTTAGCTATAAAGAATTCTAAGGATTGAATGCTTTCAACTGGACATATTGCCATTATGATGAAAAAAGCAGGGTTTTTCAGGAAGAAAGCAAAAGGGATGTTTGGTACTCATTAGCAGTTTTCCACTGGAATCTTTCTTCTCATACAGGAGATATCACTGCTTAAACTTAGGTTAGTGTTTCTATCCATGCCCCGAGAGTTACAGACAGGTAAAGCTGTTGTGAGCTCACAGGGTGTCTGAGAATTTGGAAAAGGTGCTAAGGAAATGTAGCCCTAGGTTGCAGCACATACCTTGGTGATTTACACTTCAGCCTCCATTTACCTGTGTTGTCAAGACAGCTGTGTCCAGTGAACAACATGCACAGCTGTATAAAGGGACCCTAGGGACAAGAAAGAGGTAAAGTAGGAGGGGATCAGTGATCCACCTTAGTTCCTTTGACAGAGATGTATTTTCAGTTGCCCAATCATGTCCAACTCTTTGCGACCCCATGGACTAAAGCCTGCCAAGCTCCTCTGCCCATGGAATTTTCTAGGCAAGAATACTGGAGAGGCTTGCCATTTTCTACTCCAGGGGATCTTCCCAGTCCAGGGATCGAACCCATGTCTCTTGTGTCTCCTGCGTTGGCAGACAGATTCTTTACCACTGCACCACTGGGAAGCTCAAATTATATCTGCTCTATTCATCTTTATTTTGGAAGCAATGATAACCATACCCAACAATTGCTATGTGTTTGCAGAAACTGTGAACAGATGTATGAAATATTTGGCAGTCTTAATGAAACTTTCCTGGTGGCTTTTAAACTTTTGATAGCTGATGACAAAAAGGGATGGAAATTTCTAATTTCTGGGAATATTTGAGCAAAATCTCAAGTCTTCACAAAGAGTTGTAGGTGAATAGGTTACTAAACACATATGAAGAGTTATAATAATTATTATAGAAGCCCATGAAAAGTATATCTTCAGGAAATAATATTCTCTTGTGCAACTAGAAGGGTGAAGCCAACACTGCTGAAAGGGAGAATACTGAGGCTATTATCAGCCATCCTTCACTGTACTTTTGCTGGATTTAGGATCCTTTTCCCTCTCAGTGTAGAATAATTCAAAAATCCCTAAAGGAAGCACACTGTTATCTCGCAGTCACTGTATTTACTCCATCTCTCTTGCTTCCTGATAAAGACACTGTTGCCATCATTCTGAATGTGATGGTGTTTGCAGAACATAAGATATGATCCTTCTTTAAATAGAAGGCTTGCCAATCATCCTTAACTGTTTTCTCTTAAGGTACTTTGTCTTTTAGGCAGGGTTATCAAGAGAAGTCTCAGCTCTTTGTTTGAAGTTGTCAGATCTTATATTACCTCATTATTCCTTGTTCTGTCCTCAATCCAGTTCTTTATTTTACCTTCTTTTTTCTAAGTTTAACAACTAGAATTTATTTTGTGTAAAGAAATAGTCTTCTAGCTGCATACTTTATGTAAATAATCTATTAAAGCATCAGAATAGAGACTTTAAGACATTACCTGGCTCAGCTCTTATCACACTTCTGTCATTTGCTAAACAATTGAAATCAGAAAGACATTTGCCTAACCTTTCTTGCTATCATTTTGTGTTAATTATCCCTGTGTACAAAATTTTTCATAAGTCCATTCACTCATTCATTCATTATTAATTTCTAGTCTTCTTAATTGTGTTGAATGTAAGCACACAGAAATAACTGATTTTTTAGCAACTCTATGGAAGTTATGCATGCCTTCCTTATGGTCTAATATGAAATTTATCTTTATGAATTTTTTATGCACATGTGATGAAGATATAGTCTTAATTATTAGAATGTAAATTTCAATATATAATCATAAAATCTACTTTATTGAATATGTTATTATCTTTCATTATTTTTGGCCCATTTCATCTGTCTTAACTGAATGTAGTGTATAAATTCTCTTAGTGTAAGTTTTTCTCTCACTCTTTCTTTGAATCTTACTACCAGATATATTTAATTCCCATTTTTTATTTTATTCTTTTTAGTAGCTTTGTATAATAAACACTACTTGTATCTCTATATTTCTAGGAGTGGTGTGGTGGTTTGGGATGTTTCTATGATTATAGTTCAAGGATTTCATGTCAGAGTAAATGATTGCAGTCTCTTTAGTGATGACATTTCCTTTTTGTTTGATCAATGAGGAGAGGGTCATTTCCCTTGAAATTTATTTTTTACTTCTGTTTTGAGGGATTGTAAAATTTCTTCTCTTCTTTTACTCTTTACTACACAAAAGGGTCTCTCCCTTCCCTTGATTTCCCAGAAGTATCACTTTCAGAGACAGCCTCCTTCTGTGTGCTGTTGTTTATTTATTTATAATTTTTATTGGAGTATATTTGTTTTACAATGTTGTATAAGTTTCAGGTGTACTGCAAAGTGAATCAGTTATACCTACAAAGATATCCACTCTTTTTTAGATTCTTTTCCTATATAAGTTATTACAGAGTACTGAGTAGAGTTCCCTGCACTATAGAGTAGGTTCTTATTAGTTATGTGTTTTATATAATGTGTATTTGTCAGTTCCAATGTTCCAGTTTATCCCTCCCCCCTTACGGTAACCATAGGTTTGTTTTTTATATCTGTAATTCTATTTTTGTTTTGTAGGTAAGTTCATTTGTACTCTTTTTTAAAAAGATTCCACATATAAGCAGTATTATATGATATTTGTGTCTCTCTGTCTGACTTCATTCAGGATGACATTCTCTAGGTTCATCCATGTTGCTATAAATGGTACAGTTTCATCTTTTGAATGGCTGGGTAATATTCCACTGTATACATGTACCATATCTCCATTATCCACTCCTCTGTCAGTGACATTTAGGTTGTTTCCATGCCCTGGCTACTGTAAACAGTACTGCAGTGAACATTGGGGTGCATGTATCTTTTCAAATTATTATTTTCTCTGGACATATGCCCAGGAATGGATTGCTGGATCATATGGTAGCTCCAAAATCACTGCAGATGATGACTGCAGCCATGAAATTAAAAGACGCTTACTCCGTGGAAGGAAAGTTATGACCAATCTAGATGGCATATTCAAAAGCAGAGACATTAGTTTGCCAACAAAGGTCCTTCTAGTCAAGGCTATGGTTTTTCCAGTAGTCATGTATGGATGTGAGAGTTGGACTATAAAGAAAGCTGAGCGCCAAAGAACTGATGCTTTTGAACTGTTGTGTTGGAGAAGACTCTTGAGAGTCCCTTGGACTACAAGGAGATCCAACCAGTCCATCCCTAAAGAAGATCAGTCCTGGGTGTTCTTTGGAAGGACTGATGCTAAAGCTGAAACTCCAGTACTTTGGCCCCCTCATGCAAAGAGTTGACTCATTGGGAAAGACTCTGATGCTGGGAGGGTTTGGGGGCAGGAGAAGGGGACGACAGAGGATGAGATGGCTGGATGGCATCACCAACTCGATGGACATGAGTTTGGGTAAACTCCGGGAGTTGATGATGGACAGAGAGGCCTGGTGTGCTGCGATTCATGGGGTCGCAAAAAGTCAGACACGACTGAGTGACTGAACTGAACTGAACTGATGGTCGCTCTATTTTTAGTTTTTTAATAAACATCCATACTATTCTCCATGGTGGCTTATCAGTTTACATTCCCACCAGCAGTGTAGAAGGGTTTCCTTTTCTTCATACCCTTTCCAGCATTTATTATTTATATAGATTTTTTGATGATGGCCATTCGGACCAATTTCAAGTGATACCTTGGTGAAGTTTTGATTTGCATTTTCTCTAATAATCAGCGATGTTGAACATCTTTTCATGTGCTTTTTAGCTATCTGTATGTCTTCTTTGGTGAAATGTCTATTTAGATCTTCGGCCTATTTTTTAATTGGGTTGTTTGTTTTGTTGATATTGAACAGCGTGAGCTGTTTGTATATTTTGGAGATTAATCCTTTGTCAATTGCTTTACTTGCAAATGTATTCTCCCATTCTAAGTGTTGCCTTTTTATTTAGTTTATGGTTTCCTTTACTTAAAAGCAAAAGCTTTTAAGTTTAATTAGATCCCATTTGTTTATTTTTGTGTGTGCTTTTAACTCTCCTTCCTGTAGTCAGTGTTCTCATCAGAACTCTTCATCAGAAGTTTTGCGTGTAAGGAAGACTGCCGCGGCCAGCACAAGCAAGAGTCACACCTGCACAGGGAGAGAACGGAGCGTCCCCGCTAAGAAAATAAGAGATAGACTAAAGATGGGGTTGAGAGGATCAGACCCAAATGGCTGATACCTTGCTTTATTGTGCTGCGGTATATATAGGGTAAAGTACGTGACTTAAGGCACTCACAAGGTTGTTTTTTAATCTCAGGATACAATCACCAGACCCTTACCATTGTATATAGAACACAATCAGAATATCTATCTTCTATGAAGTATACACAATAAGATAATCTATCTTCTATGAAATGTTGCCGAAACCAAACATCTTGGAGCCTTAAGGGTTACAAAAGTTCTTGAGGGTGGCGGGACAGGGAGCTTAGGCACATGTCCTAGGGCCCGGCATACCTGCCAGGGAGCTCCCAAGACTTAACCCTTCACGGGTCGTCCCCCGCAGAAGACTTTCTCTTTGTGGGAGATTTTATCTCAATCTCTTGTTCTCTATTTAGCAGTTTTTCTAGACTTCTATACCTTTCTATAAAGATTTGCATCAGGGGCTTGATAAATAGATATGTTGGGCATTGGTATTTATTTTATTTATTCTATTCAACTTACTCAATTTTGAGTTTGTTATATGGAAAAGAAGGACTTCCCAGGTGGCACTAGTGGTAAAGAGCCCACCTCCCGATGCAGGAGACATAAGAGACATGGGTACCATCCCTGGGTTAGGAAGATCCCCTGGAGTAGGGCATGGCAACCCACTCCAGTATTCTTGCCTGGAGAGTTTCATGGACAGAGAAGCCTGGCGGGCTACAGTCGATAGGGTCTCACTGAGTTGAACATGACTGAAGTGACAGCATGTACACACCCATATAGAAAGAAAGGGAGTTTGTGTGGGTCATGTATCTGTATAGTTTTGGAGGATGGCTAGAGAGATTTGCATTCAGACAATTGTGAATCTTCCTGGAAGTCCTCTATTATCCCTGTCTTATAGGTGAGGCAACTAAGACTTGGTGAGTTTGGATGATGACCACAACCCACTTTAAAGGTCACATGTAAACCACTATCCATACTGTTTCTGAAATTGCAAATGTACTTTATAATTTGCAATGCATCCAACCAGTACATGTTATTCACAGAAATTACTTGAAGAAGCAAAACTGACATGGTAGCGGGATAGCCTATCAAAGTGGTCAAGCTACTTAGGAAACAACTTTAAAATGAGATAGCCCAAGCCTTAAAGGAGAATAAGTGAGTAAGGTCAGAATGGACAGTGAAACTGTGAAAACAGACAGTGTGAAATGGACCAAAGTATACAATGAGAGAAACCCAAATTCAGGAACAATAAAGAAGTAGAAAAGCTGGTGGGTTTAAGAATGTATCTTTTGTTTTCAGGAGGAGAAATCAGCACAAGCATTAGTTGAAATCCGGGATAAATACGATTAGGAAAATAAAGTACTTTCTTAAAAGCTTTAAAGGCAAATAAAATTAATGGGGTCTAACCCATATTTTGAATAATCCTCACCACTATTCCTTTAAAAATTAACATTTGCTATTTGTTTGAGTACATGTGCTCTTAATCTAAAAATGGTAAGGTGTATTTTCAAAGAGTGCTTGTGCTCAGCTGCTCAGTCATGTCCGACTCTTTTGCGACCCTATGGACTGTAGCCCGCTAGGCTCCTCTGCCCATAGGATTTTCCAGGCACAAATACTGGAGTGGGTTGCCATTTCCTCCTCCAGGGAATCCTCCCAACCCAAGGATTGAACCCATGTCTCCTGCGTCTCCTGCATTGTCAGGCAGATTCTTTACCACTGAGCCACCTGGAGTCACTTTTAAATATGGAAAGTGAGGGACAGAAAAATGAAGCTGTATAGAACACAGATAGTTATCACTAGAAGGCTCAAAAGAAAGTGGATCTGTGAACATGCAGAAAGATAAATGCCTTTGGAAGAACTAAATATTAACGATACATTGTGTTTCTATGCTTCATATTGATTCTGAGAAATAGCAGGTCCAATCTGTAGATTCAGGAGACACTTAATATGAAATAAGTGAGAGCTCAGCAAGTTTCTCAAGAAATCTTGTTCTTCTCAAAACCACATCTGCCTCGTGCCATCTTCGTATGTTTCTGGCAAGTAGGTCTAAGATTTTGCTGTTATGATTATTGTTTGTTACTTTCATATTCTTCTTGGAGGAACTGTGAACTGGTGGAGTAGGCAAACAGCCAGGATTCTACAAGCTTTCTGCTGTCTTGTGTTTGAGTGCTTTATTTTGGGTTAAAAACATTTCTATTGTGCATATTTCTAAAATCAATGAATGCCTCATTCATAAAGAAGAGAGATTCCATTTTTTGGTGGATAACTCTAATTCAAGAGAACATCAGGAGCATTTAATGTTATATTTTTACTCCAAGGAGGGCACCAGATTTTACTGAGAGATATACAGAAAATGTATTGAAATTTAGGGACAACATTTCCTTGCCATTTATGGTAAAATAGGCTGTAACAGCATATGGTCATCTGCTTCAAATCATATTGTTGACTGCTCTCTCCGTCTTGAAATTCTCCTTACTTTCATATTCTGACCAGTTTTCTCTCTCCTTTCTCCCCTCCGGGATAAAATGGTGAATTTATTTTTATTTTATATTTTATACTGTGTTTTGATAAAATACACTTAATGTATTGTTGCCATCTTAACCATTTTAAGTTTATGAACAGTTCAGTGGTACTAAGTACATGTATAAAATTGTGTAACCATCATTACCCTTCCTCTGCAGAACTCTTTTCATCTTGTAAGACTGAAACACTTTAAATAATAACTATTAAACAATAACTTCCCAGTTTCCCTCCTCTCAACCCTTGGTAACCACCATTTACTTCCTGTATCTTCCGGTATCTTCCTATACCTCATGTAGATGGAGTTGTACAGTACTTGTGTCGAGATGACTGACGTTTCACTTAGCATAATGTTCTCAAGGTTTATTTATTTTGTAGCATATGTCAGAATTTCCTTCTTTTTTAAAGCCAAATGATATTCCATTGTATGCATGTACTACATGTTAATACATCCATCAGTGAATATTTAGGTTGTTTTGACATTTTAGCCATTAAGGATATGCTGCTAGAACCTTGCTGGACAAGTGTCTCTTTAGAACTTTGCTTTCAGCTCTTTTGTAAACACACCTAGAAGTGGACTTGCTAAATCATGTTGTAATTTCACTTTGAAGAACTGCCATATTGTTTTCCATGTGACTATACTGCTTTACTTTCCCACCAACAGTGTGTAAGGGTTCTAATTTCTCCACATCCTCAACGAAACTTGCTATTTTATGTTTCTTGATAGTAGCCAACCTAATGTGTGTGAAATGGTGTCTCCTTGTGTTTTTATTTGCATTTCCCTAATGATTAGTGTTACTGAGCAACTTTTTATGTGCTCTTTAGCCATTCATGTACCTTCTTTGGAGAAATGTTTATTCATGTCCCTTGCCCATTTTTGAATTGGGTTGTTTGTTGTTGAGTTTTATGAACTCGCTATATATTCTGGATATTCCTTTCTTTTTTTCTTTTGTGAGCATTTCTTTCTACCTGCATTCTTTAAATGAGTATTTCTCTAAGTGTGGTCTGCAAACTATGTAATCAGAATCACTTGGGATACGTGTTTGGGATACATCATCCCTGAATCTACCACTCAACCTATTGAATCAGTCACTAGACTAGGGACCCTGGATGATACATTTTAACAAACCGTCTGAGTAGAACTTCACAAATATTAATATTTGAGAACATTTCCTTACATGTCAGCTCTTTCTAGGGTTTCTTTTCCAGTTCACTGTTCTCAATCTCATGGTTTAAGCACCACTTACTGATATGCTGACAACTTTCAAAGATATTATTTTCAGTCTTGATCATTTATTTCCATATAACCAATAGACCAAGACACCTCAAAGCCAACACATGTGAAAGTGAACTTATTATGTTTCCCCCATAAACCTGCTCCTTCATCTATAGTCTCCACTGGTAGCACCATCATCTATCATCTAGTCACTGAAGTTAAAAACTTGAAAGGTAGAAAATTGGAAACCATCTTTATTTCCCCTTCTTTCTTCCCTTCTCCAACATCAACCAAAGCATTCAACAGATTTTATCTTCAAGTGTTTCTCAAACTTTTTCCTGCCTATCAGACACAAATGTCATTGATGCAATTAAGTTGTTCAGCATGTCTCATCTGCTCTTCTTTTTAAGCCATCTCCCTTACAGACTTCAGTTTGGCTTATCTAAATGAAACATGTATCAATTCTCAATAGGAAACAATGGGCACTTTCAAAATAAAATGACTTCAAGAAAACTTTATTCACCAAGAGACGATGTCCATAGGTTTGGGTGTAGGACAACAGCAACAGATGGTGTTAATAGTCTGGCCAAACTGTTACCACTTCTACATCTCATGGGATGCAGTGAGGGAGTGACTACTAGAACACAGAGAAACGAAGTGAGTAGAGCTGGCTGATTTGAAAGAAAGCAGAGGTCTTTGTTTAATCGAGGGACATCCCAGACCAAGGTCTGTTCAAATCATACCAGGTAATACTGTGTCCTCATTCCCCCCTTCCCTCTAATCTTTGACTGGGGCCCCTGTTGGCCAAACCCAACTAGAAATCTTAGGGTGTGAGGACCCTTCAATGTCATCTGTACCAGTTAGTTTCCAGGGAAGAGCACAGAACTGAGACAGGTGGGAGGGCAGTGGAACAATCCAGCACGTCGATCTTACTATGCAGCTCCATTGCTTATAAACATTCGGACTCCATCTCTTCTGAGCCAAATTTCTGTTGTTGAAAATGAAACACGAAATACGTTTATTGCCCACTGCCCTCTTGTATGGCAGTCTGTGCCTTGCTTATCTTGTTAGACATGCAAACTGCTTATGGTTCCATAAGCTCCTAGTATTATTCACCTCCATGTCTTTGTTGGGGCTCTTCCTAAGTGTTCTATTCCTCTTTCCAACTTTTCCCAAAACATAGTTCAATTACATACTTGATTAACATCCCTCTTCTTTTTATTTTATTTTTTTTTCTTCTTCTTTTAACAGACATCCTGACTTGGCTAGTTACTGGTTCTCAGGACTGTCTGAATCTCTCTATCACTGCTCTTACTTTATTGTTTCATTATTATCTGTTTCTGTTTGACTCCCCAAACAAACTCTGAATTCCTGGGATAAAGAAACAACATTTTATGTATGTTTATAGTCCCAGGGCTAAGCCCAGGGCCTATTTGTTGAAAGAAAAAAAGTATTAGTAATTTCTCCCTATCTCTTCTCTCTTGCTATGCATGTGCTAACAGTCAAAGGAATCACTTTCATATTTGGAACAAATGGTGTGCATCTAAGCACCTCTCAATGGGGCTGCAGCTAGCATTAATATTGAAGTGGTAAGTAATGGTTAATTTTGTTTCTTCTGTAATGGAAATTGATGGAAGGAAGGTTCACTGTGGATAATTAGATTGATTTTAGTTGTTACCATTTTAATATTCAGACAGTTCTTTAAAGTGAATGTTGTAATTACAGAAAGACAAATTGATACAGAAAGCCATTCCTTATTTTTCTCTATCCAATCCAGCCTCACTGTGCTGCTTAAAAGACTACGTAATTCTTTTCTTCTTCAGTCTCTGTGTACTTTCCTTAAAAGAGTTGTATTTTCACTTTACATTAACATCTTATCAGTGTAGATTGAAACATGGAAGACTGAGGCCATAATAAGAGTATACAGAATCCATCAATGTATACAGTGATTTTCTTTTAACATCATATGGTATATACCTTGACTGTAATATGACATATCAGGAAATGTAGGGCAAACTTCTAGCCTGTATTCCCGAAAGTTACAAAAAGTTATCTCTGTAAAAAGGTAGGTTATTATAAGAAGGAAGACAGCTTTTCATAAATCCTGCTTTTTGCTAGGGAGAGTTTTTTCCTAAGCAGGCTCTCATTCCTCATGATTGCTCTCCTTCCTTCTAAACTCTCTGCCCCTGGGGAGCAGGTGTTGTGCCAATTGTTTTTTAGTTGCGGTTAATTTGAAGCATATAACTGTACATGTCTCAGAAGTTTCAGAATATAAGAAGATATTTGTTAGCTGTTTGTGATGCTTAGGATGGGGGAAGCTGTAATGTTTTCAGTCAGATAAAGTGCCAAGGAAATAAATGCTGGCATCAACACCACAACCAATTATTTTTTATGATGACAGTGTTCTAGGTGCTATTTAAAATTTTTAGTTTGAAACAGAAGACTCTTATTCACATTTTTCCTTTGCTATGATGCAAAGCAATAAAAATATGGTTTATGAAAGAACCCATCTCTCATTTATATTAGGCAACAAAGCAAATAGGAGAAGAAAAACAGGAAGTTCACTTAGAAAATAATAAAATTACTTCTGAGAATAGAAATGAGAATAAGAAATCACACTGTCAGGCATTGTGATCCTTGAAGATAGAATTTGTATTCTTTGCTGTTCCTGGCACAATCCTTTGCATATTGTAATGCTTAGTAAATTTGTGTTGAATTGAACTTAATTAATTCAAAGTATGTATTTCTGTGGTTCAAAAATTATTCATGAGAAAGTCTCAGGAAGGAACATATTGATTTAAGTATCACAGTGTACATTGATATATATGTAAATATATTTCCAAAATCATACGATACCTCATTAAAGCTAATTCTGTTTGGGTTTTCGTGAATCAAAAAGGAAAAGAAAGTTACCATGTTTCCCACACAAAACCCACACATTTTATTGTTCTTCAAAGGTTTAGTAGTTTGATTCACCAGTGGAAGAGACTGGATGCAGTGCACTGCCATTTTCTTTGCTCATATCTTATATAAATATCCCCTATAAATAATTAGGGGATAAAACATGTAAGGCAAAATTTAGAAATAACATTAGCTTTTGAGAAGGCAAAGTATGATTGTTAGGAGATGGGGTTTAAGATATCCAGGAAATAGCTCTCTTAACTTCATAAGTTCTGAATCAAATGAGAATTAGATTAAAAATTATGGGAGACAGACATTGGAGGTAAAATAATGTAATTGGTTTCTACCATGACTCTGCCACTTACTAGCTATGTGATCTGGGGACAAGCTATTTTGCCTCTTCTGCCTTAATTTTCATATCTGAATATGGGCATCATAACACCATCTCTATTAAGATTTTATAAAGATTGAATGAGATCATGTATATAAAGTTCTTTGCGTGCACCGTGACAGACAAGTACCCAATAATTGTAGTTATTGTTATTAATAAATGATGGAGAATTAACTTCTAAAAGAGCAAAAATTTAAATGGATTATTGAAAAAAATTCCAATAACAAAAAGTGAAAATATAACCTAAGTTGAAAGTTGACATTTTGGCATTTCTAAAGAGCTTGAACAGTAAAATGGACTTCCCTGGAAGTGCAATGGCTAACACTCAGTGTTTCCAAGCAAGGGGCCTGGGGTCAATCCCTGGTCAGGGAATTAGATACCACATGCTGCAACTAAAAGTTTGCAGGCAGCAATTAAAATCCCCACATTTCACAAAGTAGATCGAAGGTCCTGTGTGCCCCCAAAAGACTTGCTGCAGCCAAATAAATAAAGATATTTTTAAGCAGACTATGTTGCAAAAGAGAACACCTGCTCTTTTCAGGTAGGTGAACAAGTGAGGAAGAGTAAGGATGGGAAGCTAGGCATCCATCCATTGACGCACGGGAATCAATTCACCTTTTAGGGAATTTACTCCTCCTTTCTGGAAGACAAATAAATGCGGACACAGAGAAAATCCAGTAAGTTATGCTCATGGAGTTCCCTCTGTGTAGAAGAAGTATTGGAAATAGGAATTTAAGTCCTCACCCTTCAACAATAAGAGCCATCACATTTTACTGTTATTATTCGATGAGTTTCCTATTAGAATATAAGTTTTGTTAAGGGAAGGCATGAGTTTGATTGGTTGACTATCATAAACACCAAGTACAGTGAATGACATGTAAGGTGCTCAATTGATCTCAAGGAATGACTGAATGAATAAATAAATCCATTCACTTGGCTGTTAGAACTCTGCTGTGTATTGTATACACCAGGATGTTCCAAACCACATCATTAAGAACTTCAATAATATTATTTTATTATTGTACCTCTATTTGTGCAAGAAACTATTGTAAACATTTTATGTGTATTAACTCACTCAGATGGTCCAACAATCTTAGATGTAAGTATTATCATGATCGCCATTTTTCAGATGTGTAAGTTAAGCTAAAATGTGATTACTTTTCCAAGGTCACATGCTAGTAATTACAGAACTAATTATTCTAATTCAAATGAGATGAAATGTTATTTGCTCAGTCGTGTCCAACTCTTTGTGACTCCATGATCTGAAGCACACCAGGCTCCCCTTTTCATGTAATTCTGCAGGCAAGAATACTGGAGTGGGTTGCCATGCCCTTCTCCAGGGGATCTTCCTGACTCAGGCATTGAACCTGAGTCTCCTGCATTGCAGGCAGATTCTTCACCATCCAAACCAGGAGGGACGCCCTTTTTGATTCAGTGTTCACCACAAACCTGGTTACAGTTTGATTTACTTATCTTATAGAGAAAGAACGAGTGGGTCATAGGACAGGATATCTATTCACTTTGTTTGGTTTTTGTTCTTTAGTATTTAAAAAATTTTTGCTTTATAATGGAGTATAGTTGCTTAACAATGTGTTAGTTTTCGGTATATAACAAAGTGATTCAGGTGTACATAGAAATGTATCTATTCTTTATTCAATTCTTTTCCCATTTAGGTTATTGTAGAATACTAAGCAGAGTTCCCCATGCTATCTGGTATATCCTTGTTGGTTATCTACTCGTTTTTAATAATAAATAAACATATTACCATCACTCTGTAGAGAACTTCCTTGGTAGAAATTTGTCCCCACGACTCAATCACCTTTTTTTATGATTTGTTAAGACCAAATTTCTGGGCCAGTTAAATAAGAAATTTATTGTGTCTATTTTACCAGTTGAGGTTAATCAGCTAAAAACTCA